>NW_026734995.1:0-188782 GCF_949786415.1 Peromyscus eremicus | reverse complement strand
CACATTTAGGACTGGGAAACAAACGCTAGCTCGCATTACAAGAAACACACTCTGCTTTTGAGGAAAGAGCACTCTTCTACTCTACTGTGTTTCCTATAGGGCCAGAACAGTGAGCTTGCTGAGTACAAAAGAACTGTGCTTCCTACACACATGGGCCATATCTCGTTCAACTCTGCTTAAGAAACTGACAAGAACAGTAGATCCTCTTCAGTCCAATACACTGTACTTGCTGGGAACAGACGCGAGTGCTATTTGCCCTGTGTATGACAATGGGAGCGCAATAGTGACTCTTCTTACCAGAAAACAACTCTTGCTCATAGAACCAGAAACTGCATGTGATTCAACTCCATTTAGGACTGGGAAACAAACGCTAGCTCGCCTTACAGGAAACACACTCTGCTTTTGAGAAAAGGTCACTCTTCTACTCTACTGTGTTTCCTATGGGGTCCGAACAGTGAGCTTGCTTAGAAGAAAAGAACTGTGCTTCCTACACACGGGCCATATCTAGTTCAACTCTGCTTAGGCAACTGACAAGAACATTAGCTCCCCTTCAGTCCAATACACTGTACTTGCTGGGTACAGACACGAGTGCTATTTGCACTGTGTATGGCAATGGGAGCACAATAGTGACTCTCCTTAAAAGAAAACAATTCTTGCTCGTAGAACCAGAAACTGCATGATATTCAACGCGATTTAAGACTGGGAAACAAACGCTAGCTCGCCTTACAAGAAACACACTCTGCTTTTGAGAAAAGAGCACTCTTCTACTCTACTGTGTTTCCTGTAGGGCCAGAACAGTGAGCTTGCTGAGTACAAAAGAACTGTGCTTCCTACACACATGGGCCATATCTCGTTCAAAACTGCTTAAGAAACTGACAAGAACAGTAGATCCTCTTCAGTCCAATACACTGTACTTGCTGGGAACAGACGCGAGTGCTATTTGCCCTGTTTATGACAATGGGAGCGCAATAGTGACTCTTCTTACCAGAAAACAACTCTTGCTCATAGAACCAGAAACTGCATGTGATTCAACTCCATTTAGGACTGGGAAACAAACGCTAGCTCGCCTTACAGGAAACACACTATGCTTTTGAGAAAAGGTCACTCTTCTACTCTACTGTGTTTCCTATGGGGTCCGAACAGTGAGCTTGCTCAGAAGAAAAGAACTGTGCTTCCTACACACGGGCCATATCTAGTTCAACTCTGCTTAGGCAACTGACAAGAACATTAGCTCCCCTTCAGTCCAATCCACTGTACTTGCTGGGTACAGACACGAGTGCTATTTGCACTGTGTATGGCAATGGGAGCACAATAGTGACTCTCCTTAAAAGAAAACAATTCTTGCTCGTAGAACCAGAAACTGCATGATATTCAACGCGATTTAAGACTGGGAAACAAACGCTAGCTCGCCTTACAAGAAACACACTCTGCTTTTGAGAAAAGAGCACTCTTCTACTCTACTGTGTTTCCTATGGGTTCCGAACAGTGAGCTTGCTCAGAACAAAAGAACTGTGCTTCCTACACACACGGCCATATCTAGTTCAACTCTGCTTAGGAAACTGACAAGAACAATCGCTCCTCTTCAGTCCAATACACTATACTTGCTGGAAACAGACGCCAGTGCTATTTGCCCTGTGTATGACAGTGGGAGCACAATAGTGACTCTTCTTACCAGTAAACAATTCTTGCTCGTAAGACCAGAAACTGCATGTGATTCAACTCACATTTAGGACTGGGAAACAAACGCTAGCTCGCATTACAAGAAACACACTCTGCTTTTGAGAAAAGAGCAGTCTTCTACTCTACTGTGTTTCCTATGGTGTCTGAACAGTGAGCTTGCTCAGAACAAAAGAACTGTGCTTCCTACACACATGGCCATATCTAGTTCAACTCTGCTTAGGAAACTGACAAGAACAGTAGCTCCTCTTCAGTCCAATACACTGTACATGCTGGGAACAGACGCCAGTGCTATTTTCCCTGTGTATGACAGTGGAAGCGCAATAGTGACTCTTCTTACCAGAAAACAACTCTTGCTCGTAGGACCAGAAACTGCATGTGATTCTACTCCCATTTAGGACTGGGAAACAAACGCTAGCTCGCCTTACAAGAAAGACACTCTGCTTTTGAGAAAAGAGCACTCTTCTACTCTACTGTGTTTCCTTTGGGGTCCGAACAGTGAGCTTGCTCAGAACAAAAGAACTGTGCTTCCTACTCATACGGGCCATATGTAGTTTAACTCTGCTTAGAAAACTGACAAGAACAGTAGCTCATCTTCAGTCCAATACACTGTACTTGCTGGGAACAGACAGGAGTGCTATTTGCACTGTGTGGCAATGGGAGCACAATAGTGACTTTCCTTACCAGTAAACAACTCTTACTCGTGGGACAAACAATTGCATGTGATTCAACTCCATTTAGACTGGAAAACAAACGCTAGCTCGCCTTACAAGAAACACACTCTACTTTTGAGAAAAGAACACTCTTCTACTCTGCTGAGTTTCCTATAGGGCCAAAACAGTGATCTTGCTCAGAACAAAATAATGTGCTTCCTACACACACGCCCATATCTTGTTCAATTCTGCTTAGGAAACTGACAAGAACAGTAGATCCCCTTCAGTCCAATACACTGTACATGCTGGGACCAGACGCCAGTGCTATTTGCACTGTGTATGACAATGGGAGCACAATAGTGACTCTTCTTACCAGAAAACAGCTCTTGCTCGTAGAACCAGAAACTGCATGTGATTAAACTCCATTTAGGACTGGGAAACAAACTCAAGCTCTCCTTACAAGAAACACACTCTGCTTTTTAGAAAAGAGCACTCTTCTACTCTAATGTTTTTCCTATGGGGTCCGAAAAGTGAGCTTGCTCAGAACAAAAGAACTGTGCTTCCTACACACACGGGCCATATCTAGTTCAACTCTGCTTAGGAAACTGACAAGAACAGTAGATCCTCTTCAGTCCAATACTGTGTACATGCTTGGTGCAGACACCAGTGCTATTTGCCCTGTGTGTGACAATGGGAATGCAATAGTGACTCTTCTTACCATTAAACAACTCTTGCTCGTAGGACCAGAAACTGCATGTGATTCAACTCCATTTAGGACTGGGAAACAAACGCTAGCTTGCCTTACAAGAAACACACTCTGCTTTTGAGAAAAGAGCAGTATTCTACTCTAATGTGTTTCCTGTAGGGCCAGAACATTGAGCTTGCTCAGAAAAAAAGAACTGTGCTTCCTACACACACGGGCAATATATAGTTCAAATCTGCTTAGGAATCTGACAAGAACAGTAGCTCCTCTTCAGTCCAATACACTGTACTTGCTGGGAAAATACACATGTGCTATTTGCACTGTGTATGAGAAAGGGAGCGAATAGTGACTTTCCTTACCAGAAAACAACTCTTGCTCGTGGGACCAAAAACTGCATGTGATTCAACTCCATTTAGGACTGGGAAACAAACTTAAGCTCTCCATACAAGAAACACACTCTGCTTTTGAGAAAAGAGCACTCTTCTACTCTACTGTGTTTCCTATAGGGCCAAAATAGTGAGCTTGCTCAGAACAAAAGAACTGTGCTTCATACACACACGGCCATAGCTAGTTCAATTCTGCTTAGGAAACTGACAAGAACAGTAGATCCTCTTCAGTCCAATACACTGTACATGCTGGGAACAGACGCCAGTGCTATTTGCCCTGTGTATGACAATGGGAGCGCAATAGTGACTCTTCTTACCATTAAACAACTCTTGCTCGTAGGACCAGAAACTGCATGTGATTCAACTCCATTTAGGACTGGGAAACAAACGCTAGCTTGCCTTACAAGAAACACACTCTGCTTTTGAGAAAAGAGCAGTATTCTACTCTAATGTATTTCCTATAGGTCCAGAACATTGAGCTTGCTCAGAACAAAAGAACTGTGCTTCCTACACACATGGGCAATATCTAGTTCAACTCTGCTTAGGAATCTGACAAGAACAGTAGCTCCTCTTCAGTCCAATACACTGTACTAGCTGGGAAAATGCACGTGTGCTATTTGCACTGTGTATGAGAAAGGGAGCGAATAGTGACTTTCCTTACCAGAAAACATCTCTTGCTCATGGGACCAAAAACTGCATGTGATTCAACTCCATTTAGGACTGGGAAACAAACGTAAGCTCTCCATACAAGAAACACACTCTGCTTTTGAGAAAAGAGCACTCTTCTACTCTACTGTGTTTCCTATAGGGCCAAAATAGTGAGCTTGCTCAGAACAAAAGAACTGTGCTTCATACACACACGGCCATATCTAGTTCAATTCTGCTTAGGAAACTGACAAGAACAGTAGATCCTCTTCAGTCCAATACACTGTACATGCTGGGAACAGACGCCTGTGCTATTTGCCCTGTGTATGACAATGGGAGCGCAAAAGTGACTCTTCTTACCAGAATACAACTCTTGCTCGTAGGACCAGAAACTGCATGTGATTCAACTCCATTTAGGACTGGGAAACAAACACTAGCTCGCCTTACAAGAAACACACTCTGCTTTTGAGAAAAGAACACTCTTCTACTCTGCTGTGTTTCCTATAGGGCCAAAACAGTGATCTTGCTCAGAACAAAATAATGTGCTTCCTACACACACGCCCATATCTTGTTCAATTCTGCTTAGGAAACTGACAAGAACAGTAGATCCCCTTCAGTCCAATACACTGTACATGCTGGGACCAGACGCCAGTGCTATTTGCACTGTGTATGACAATGGGAGCACAATAGTGACTCTTCTTACCAGAAAACAGCTCTTGCTCGTAGGACCAGAAACTGCATGTGATTAAACTCCATTTAGGACTGGGAAACAAACTCAAGCTCTCCCTACAAGAAACACACTCTGCTTCTTAGAAAAGAGCACTCTTCTACTCTAATGTGTTTCCTATGGGGTCCGAAAAGTGAGCTTGCTCAGAACAAAAGAACTGTGCTTCCTACACACACGGGCCATATCTAGTTCAACTCTGCTTAGGAAACTGACAAGAACAGTAGATCCTCTTCAGTGCAATACTGTGTACATGCTTGGAACAGACACCAGTGCTATTTGCCCTGTGTGTGACAATGGGAATGCAATAGTGACTCTTCTTACCATTAAACAACTCTTGCTCGTAGGACCAGAAACTGCATGTGATTCAACTCCATTTAGGACTGGGAAACAAACGCTAGCTTCCCTTACAAGAAACACACTCTGCTTTTGAGAAAAGAGCAGTATTCTACTCTAATGTGTTTCCTATAGGGCCAGAACATTGAGCTTGCTCAGAAAAAAAGAACTGTGCTTCCTACACACACGGGCAATATCTAGTTCAAATCTGCTTAGGAATCTGACAAGAACAGTAGCTCCCCTTCAGTACAATACACTGTACTTGCTGGGAAAATACACGTGTGCTATTTGCACTGTGTATGAGAAAGGGAGCGAATAGTGACTTTCCTTACCAGAAAACAACTCTTGCTCGTGGGACCAAAAACTGCATGTGATTCAACTCCATTTAGGACTGGGAAACAAATGTAAGCTCTCCATACAAGAAACACACTCTGCTTTTGAGAAAAGAGCACTCTTCTACTCTACTGTGTTTCCTATAGGGCCAAAATAGTGAGCTTGCTCAGAACAAAAGAACTGTGATTCATACACACACGGCCATATCTAGTTCAATTCTGCTTAGGAAACTGACAAGAACAGTAGATCCTCTTCAGTCCAATACACTGTACATGCTGGAAACAGACGCCAGTGCTATTTGCCCTGTGTATGACAATGGGAGCGCAATAGTGACTCTTCTTACCATTAAACAACTCTTGCTCGTAGGACCAGAAACTGCATGTGATTCAACTCCATTTAGGACTGGGAAACAAACGCTAGCTTGCCTTACAAGAAACACACTCTGCTTTTGAGAAAATAGCAGTATTCTACTCTAATGTATTTCCTATAGGTTCAGAACATTGAGCTTGCTCAGAACAAAAGAACTGTGCTTCCTACACACATGGGCAATATCTAGTTCAACTCTGCTTAGGAATCTGACAAGAACAGTAGCTCCTATTCAGTCCAATACACTGTACTTGCTGGGAAAATACACGTGTGCTATTTGCACTGTGTATGAGAAAGGGAGCGAATAGTGACTTTCCTTACCAGAAAACATCTCTTGCTCGTGGGACCAAAAACTGTATGTGATTCAACTCCATTTAGGACTGGGAAACAAACGTAAGCTCTCCATACAAGAAACACACTCTGCTTTTGAGAAAAGAGCACTCTTCTACTCTACTGTGTTTCCTATAGGGCCAAAATAGTGAGCTTGCTCAGAACAAAAGAACTGTGCTTCATACACACACGGCCATATCTAGTTCAATTCTGCTTAGGAAACTGACAAGAACAGTAGATCCTCTTCATTCCAATACATTGTACATGCTGGGAACAGACGCCAGTGCTATTTGCCCTGTGTATGACAATGGGAGCACAATAGTGACTCTTCTTACCAGAAAACAACTCTTGCTCGTAGGACCAGAAACTGCATGTGATTCAACTCCATTTAGGACTGGGAAACAAACACTAGCTCGCCTTACAAGAAACACACTCTGCTTTTGAGAAAAGAGCAGTATTCTACTCTAATGTATTTCCTATAGGGCCAGAACATTGAGCTTGCTCAGAACAAAAGAACTGTGCTTCCTACACACATGGGCAATATCTAGTTCAACTCTGCTTAGGAATCTGACAAGAACAGTAGCTCCTCTTCAGTCCAATACACTGTACTTGCTGGGAAAATACACGTGTGCTATTTGCACTGTGTATGAGAAAGGGAGCGAATAGTGACTTTCCTTACCAGAAAACATCTCTTGCTCGTGGGACCAAAAACTGCATGTGATTCAACTCCATTTAGGACTGGGAAACAAACGTAAGCTCTCCATACAAGAAACACACTCTGCTTTTGAGAAAAGAGCACTCTTCTACTCTACTGTGTTTCCTATAGGGCCAAAATAGTGAGCTTGCTCAGAACAAAAGAACTGTGCTTCATACACACACGGCCATATCTAGTTCAATTCTGCTTAGGAAACTGACAAGAACAGTAGATCCTCTTCAGTCCAATACACTGTACATGCTGGGAACAGACGCCAGTGCTATTTGCCCTCTGTATGACAATGGGAGCGAAATAGTGACTCTTCTTACCAAAAAAACAACTCTTGCTCGTAGGACCAGAAACTGCATGTGATTCAACTCCATTTAGGACTGGGAAACAAACGCAAGCTCGCCTTACAAGAAACACACTCTGCTTTTGAGAAAAGAGCACTCTTCTACTCTACGGTGTTTCCTTTGGGGTCCGAACAGCGAGCTTGCTCAGAACAAAAGAACTGTGCTTCCTACACACACGGGCCATATCTAGTTCAACTATGCTTAGGAAACTGACTAGAACAGTCGATCCTCTTCCGTCCAATACACTGTACATGCTGGGAACCGACGCCAGTGCTATTTGCCCTGTGTATGACAATGGGAGCACAATAGTGTCTCTTGATACCAGTAAACAACTCTTGCTCGAAGGACCAGAAACTGCATGGGATTCAACTCCATTTAGGACTGGGAAACAAACGCTAGCTCACCTTACAAGAAACACACTCTGCTTTTGAGAAAGGAGCACAGTTCTACTCTAATGTGTTTCCTATATGGCCAGAACAGTGAGCTTGCTCAGAACAATAGAACTGTGCTTCCTACACACACGGCCATAGCTAGTTCAACTCTGCTTAGGAAACTGACAATAACAGTAGATACTCTTCAATCCAATACATTGTACATGCTGGGAACCGACGCCAGTGCTATTTGCCCTGTGTATGACAGTGGGAGCGCAATAATGACTCTTCTTACCAGAAAAGAACTCTTAATTGTAGGACCAGAATATTCATGTGATTCAACTCCCATTTAGGACTGGGAAACAAACGCTAGCTCGCCTTACAGGAAACACACTCTGTTTTGAGAAAAGAGCACTCTTCTACTCTACTGTGTTTCCTCTGGGGTCCGAACAGTGAGCTTGCTCAGAACAAAAGAACTGTGCTTCCTACATACACGGGCCATATCTAGTTTAACTCTGCTTAGGAAACTGACAAGAACAGTAGCTCCTCTTCAGTCCAATACACTGTACTTGATGGCAACAGACGCGAGTTCTATTTGCACTATGTGTGGCAATGGGAGCACAATAGTGTCTCTTCTTACCAGAAAACAACTCTTGCTCGTTGGACCAGAAACTGCATGTGATTCAAATCCATTTAGGACAGGGAAACAAACGCTAGCTCGCCTTACAAGAAACACACTATGCTTTTGAGAAAAGGGCACTCTTCTACTCTACGGTGTTTCCTATTGAGTCCGAACAGTGAGCTTGCTCAGAACAAAAGAACTGTGCTTCCTACACACATGGGCCATATCTAGTTCAACTCTGCTTAGGAAACTGACAAGAACAGTAGCTCCTCTTAAATCCAATACACTGTATATGCTGGGAACAGATGCCAGTTCTATATGCCCTGTGTATGACAATGGGAGCGCACTAGTGACTCTTCTTACCAGAAAACAACTCTTGCTCGTAGGACCAGAAACTGCATGTGATTCAACTCCATTTAGGACTGAGAAACAAACGCTAGCTCGCCTTACAAGAAACACACTCTGCTTTTGAGAAAACGGCACTCTTCCACTCTACAGTATTTCCTATGGGGTCCGAATAGTGAGCTTGCTCATAAGAAAAGAACTGTGCTTCCTACACACACGGCCATAGCTAGTTCAATTCTGCTTAGGAAACTGACAAGAACAGTAGATCCTCTTCCGTCCAATACACTGTACATGCTGGGAACCGACGCCAGTGCTATTTGCCCTGTGTATGACAATGGGAGCACAATAGTGACTCTTGCTACCAGAAAACAACTCTTGCTCGTAGGACCAGAATATGCATGTGATTCAACTCCCTTTTAGGACTGGGAAACAAACGCTAGCTCGCCTTACAGGAAACACACTCTGTTTTAAGAAAAGAGCACTCTTCTACTCTACTGTGTTTCCCCTGGGGTCCGAACAGTGAGCTTGCTCAGAGCAAAAGAACTGTGCTTCCTACATACACGGGCCATATATAGTTTAACTCTGCTTAGGAAACTGACAAGAACAGTAGCTCCTCTTCTGTCCAATACACTGTACTTGCTGGGAACAGGTGCGAGTGCTATTTGCACTGTGTATGGCAATGGGAGCACAATAGTGACTTTCCTTACCAGAAAAAAACTCTTACTCGTGGGACAAACTACTGCATGTGATTCAACTCCATTTAGGACTGGAAAACAAACGCTAGCTCGCCATACAAGAAACACACTCTACTTTTGAGAAAAGAACACTCATCTACTCTGCTCTGTTTCCTATAGGGCCAAAACAGTGAGCTTGCTCAGAACAAAAAAACTGTGCTTCCTACACACAGGGCCATATCTAGTTCAAATCTGCTTAGGAAACTGACAAGAACAATAGATCCCCTTCAGTCCAATACACTGTACATGCTGGGAACAGACGCCAGTGCTATTTGCACTGTGTATGACAATGGGAGCACAATAGTGACTCTTCTTACCAGAAAACAGCTCTTGCTCGTAGGACCAGAAACTGCATGTGATTCAACTCCATTTATGACTGGGAAACAAACGCTAGCTCGGCTTAGAAGAAACACACTCTGCTTTTGAGAAAAGAGCACTCTTCTACTCTAATGTGTTTCCTATGGGGTCCGAAAAGTGAGCTTGCTCAGAACAAAAGAACTGTGCTTCCTGCACACACGGGCCATATCTAGTTCAACTCTGCTTAGGAATCTGACAAGAACAGTAGCTCCTCTTCAGTCCAATACACATTACTTGCTGGGAACAGACGCTAGTGCTATTTGCAGTGTGTATGGCAATGGGAGCGCAATAGTGACTCTTCTTACCAGAAAACAACTCTTGCTCATAGGACGAAAAACTGCATGGGATTCAACTACATTTAGGACTGGGAAACAAACGCTAGCTCGCCTTACAAGAAACACACTCTGCTTTTGAGAAAAGAGCACTCTTCTACTCTACTGTGTTTTCAATGGGTCCGAACAGTGAGCTTGCTCAGAAGAAAAGAACTGTGCTTCCTACACACACGGTCCATATCTAGTTCAACTCTGCTTAGGAAACTAACAAGAACAAACCTCCTCTTCAGTACAATACACTGTACTTGCTGGGATCAGACGCGAGTGCTCTTTGCACTGTGCATGGCAATGGGAGCACAATAGTGACTTTCCTTAACAGAAAACAACTCTTGCTCGTGGGACCAACAACTGCATGTGATTCAACTCCATTTAGTACTGGAAAATAAAGGCTAGCTCGCCTTACAAGCAACATACTCTGCTTTTGAGAAAAGAGCACTCTTCTACTCTACTGTGTTTCCTAGAGAGCCAGAACAGTGAGCTTGCTCAGAACAAAAGAACTGTGCTTCCTACACACACGGCCATATCTATTTCAATTCTGCTTAGGAAACTGACAAGAACAGTAGATCCTCTTCAGTCCAATACAGTGTACATGCTGGGAACAGACGACAGTGCTATTTGCTTTTTGTATGACAATGGGATCACAATAGTGACTCTTCTTACCAGAAAACAACTCTTGCTCGTAGGACCAGAAACTGCATGTGATTCAACTCCATTTAGGACTGAGAAACAAACGCTAGCTCGCCTTACAAAAAACACACTCTGCTTTTGAGAAAAGGGCACTCTTCCACTCTACTGTATTTCCTATGGGGTCCGAACAGTGAGCTTGCTCAGAAGAAAAGAAATGTGCTTCCTACACACACGGCCATAGCTAGTTCAATTCTGCTTAGGAAACTGACAAGAACAGTAGATCCTCTTCTGTCCAATACACTGTACATGCTGGGAACAGACGCCAGTGCTATTTGCCCTGTGTATGACAATGGGAGCACAATAGTGACTCTTCATACCAGAAAACAACTCTTGCTCGTAGGACCAGAAACTGCATGGGATTCAACTCCATTTAGGACTGGGAAACAAACAATAGCTATCCTTAAAAGAAACACACTCTGCTTTTGAGAAAAGAGCACTATTCTACTCTAATGTGTTTCCTATATGGCCAGAACAGTGAGCTTGCTCAGAACAAAAGAACTGTGCTTCCTACACACACGGCCATATCTAGTTCAATTCTGTTTAGGAAACTGACAAGAACAGTAGATCCCCTTCACTCCAATACACTGTACATGCTGAGAACAGACGCCAGTGCTATTTGCACTGTGTATGACAATGGGAGCACAATAGTGACTCTTCTTACCAGAAAACAGCTCTTGCTCGTAGGACCAGAAACTGCATGTGATTCAACTCCATTTAGGACTGGGAAACAAACACAAGCTCTCCTTACAAGAAACACACTCTGCTTTTTTGGAAAGAGCACTCTTCTACCCTAATGTGTTTCCTATGGGGTCCGAAAAGTGAGCTTGCTCAGAACAAAAGAACTGTGCTTCCTACACACACGGGCCATATCTATTTACACTGCTTAGGAAACTGACAAGAACAGTAGCTCCTCTTCAGTCCAATACACTGTACTGGCTGGGAACAGACGCGAGTGCTATTTGCACTGTGTGTGGCAATGGGAGTACAATATTGACTTTCCTACCAGAAAACGACTCTTGCTCGTAGGACAAGAAACTGCATGTGATTCAACTCCATTTACAACTGGGAAACAAAGGCTAGCTCGCCTTACAAGAAACACACTCTGCTTTTGAGAAACGATCACTCTTCTACTCTACTGTGTTTCCTATAGGGCTAGAACAGTGAGCATGCTCAGAACAAAAGAACTGTGCTTCCTACACACACGGCCATATCTAGTTCAATTCTGCTTAGGAAACTGACAAGAACAGTAGATCCTCTTCAGTCCAATACACTGTACATGCTGGGAACAGACGCCAGTGCTATTTGCCCTGTGTATGACAATGGGAGCGCAATAGTGACTCTTCTTACCAGAAAACAACTCTTGCTCGTTGGACCAGAAACTGCATGTGATTCAAATCCATTTAGGACAGGGAAACAAACGCTAGCTCGCCTTACAAGAAACACACTATGCTTTTGAGAAAAGGGCACTCTTCTACTCTACAATGTTTCCTATTGAGTCCGAACAGCGAGCTTGCTCAGAACAAAAGAACTGTGCTTCCTACACACACGGGCCATATCTAGTTCAACTCTGCTTAGGAAACTGACAAGAACAGTAGCTCCTCTTCAGTCCAATACACTGTACTTGACAGGAACAGACGCGAGTTCTATTTGCACTGTGTGTGGCAATGGGAGCACAATAGTGACTTTCCTTACCAGAAAACAACTCTTGCTTGTAGGACCAAAAACTGCATGTGATTCAACTCCATTTCGGACTGGGAAACAAATGCTAGCTCGCCTTACAAGAAACAAACTCTGCTTTTTAGGAAAGAGCACTCTTCTACTCTAATGTGTTTCCTATGGGGTCCGAACAGTGAGCTTGCTCAGTACAAAAGAACTGTGCTTCCTACACACACGGGCCATATCTAGTTCAACTCTGCTTAGGAAACTTACAAGAACAGTAGCTCCTGTTCAGTCAAATGCACATTACTTCCTGGGAACAGACGCCAGTGCTATTTGCACTGTGTATGGCAATGGGAGCGCAATAGTGACTCTTCTTACCAGAAAACAACTCTTGCTCATAGGAGGAAATACTGCATGGGATTCAACTCCATTTAGGACTGGGAAACAAACGCTAGCTCGCCTTACAAGAAACACACTCTGCTTTTGAGAAAAGAGCACTCTTCCACTCTACTGTATTTTCTATGGGGTCCGAACAGTGAGCTTGCTCAGAAGAAAAGAAATGTGCTTCTTACACACACGGCCATATCTAGTTCAACTCTGCTTAGGAAACTGACAAGAACAGTAGCTCCTCTTCAGTCCAATACACTGTACATGCTGGGAACAGACGCCAGTGCTATTTGCTGTTTGTATGACAATGGGAGCACAATAGTGACTCTTCTTACCAGAAAACAACTATTGCTCGTAGGACCAGAAACTGCATGTGATTCAACTCCATTTAGGACTGGGAAACAAACGCTAGCTCGCCTTACAAGAAACAAACTCTGCTTTTTAGGAAAGAGCACTCTTCTACTCTAATGTGTTTCCTATGGGGTCCGAACAGTGAGCTTGCTCAGTACAAAAGAACTGTGCTTCCTACACACACGGGCCATATCTAGTTCAACTCTGCTTAGGAAACTTACAAGAACAGTAGCTCCTGTTCAGTCAAATGCACATTACTTCCTGGGAACAGACGCCAGTGCTATTTGCACTGTGTATGGCAATGGGAGCGCAATAGTGACTCTTCTTACCAGAAAACAACTCTTGCTCATAGGAGGAAATACTGCATGGGATTCAACTCCATTTAGGACTGGGAAACAAACGCTAGCTCGCCTTACAAGAAACACACTCTGCTTTTTAGAAAAGAGCACTCTTCTACTCTACTGTGTTTCCTATAGAGCCAAAACAGTGAGCTTGCTCAGAACAAAAGAACTGTGCTTCCTACACACACGGCCATATATAGTTCAATTCTTCTTAGGAAACTGACAAGAATAGTAGATCCTCTTCAGTCCAATACACTGTAATTGCCGAGAACAGACATGAGTGCTATTTGCACTGCGTATGGCAATGGGAATGCAATAGTGACTCTTCTTACCAGAAAACAACTCTTGCTCGTAGGACCAGAAACTGCATGGGATTCAACTCCATTTCTGAATGGGAAACAAACACTAGCTTGCCTTACAAGAAAAAAACTCTGCTTTTGAGAAAAGAACACTCTTCTATTCTACTGTGTTTCCTATGGGATCCGAATAGTGAGATTGCTGAGAACAAAAGAACTCTGCTTCCTAAACACACAGGCCATATCTAGTTCAACTCTGCTTGGGAAACTGACAAGAACAGTAGATCCTCTTCAGTCCAATACACTGTACTTGCTGGGAACAGACGCGAGTGCTATTTGCCCTGTGTATGACAATGGGAGCGCAATAGTGACTCTTCTTACCAGAAAACAACTCTTGCTCATAGAACCAGAAACTACATGTGATTCAACTCCATTTAGGACTGGGAAACAAACGCTAGCTCGCCTTACAGGAAACACACTCTGCTTTTGAGAAAAGGTCACTCTTCTACTCTACTGTGTTTCCTATGGGGTCTGAACAGTGAGCTTGCTCAGAAGAAAAGAACTGTGCTTCCTACACACAGGCCATATCTAGTTCAACTCTGCTTAGGCAACTGACAAGAACATTAGCTCCTCTTCAGCCCAATACACTGTACATCCTGGGAACAGAGGCCAGTGCTATTTGCCCTGAGTATGACAATCAGAGCGCAATAGTGACTCTTATTACCAGAAAAAATCTTGCTGGTAGGACCAGAAACTACATGTGATTCAACTCCATTTAGGACTGGGAAACACACGCTAGCTCGCCTTACAAGAAACACACTCTGCTTTTGAGAAAAGAGCACTCTTCTACTCTACTGTGTTTCCTATATGGCCCGAACAGTGAGCTTGCTCAGAACAAAAGAGCTGTGCTTCCTACACACACGGGCCATATCTAGTTCAATTCTGCTTAGGAAACTGACAAGAACAGTAGATCCTCTTCAGTCCAATACACTGTACATGCTGGGAACCGACGCCAGTGCTATTTGCCCTGTGTATGACAATGGGAGCACAATAGTGACTCTTGATACCAGAAAACAACTCTTGCTCGTAGGACCAGAAACTGCACGGGATTCAACTCCATTTAGGACTGGGAAACAAACGCTAGCTCGCCTTACAAGAAACACGCTCTGCTTTTGAGAAAAGAGCACTATTCTACTCTAATGTTTTTCCTATATGGCCAGAACAGTGAGCTTGCTCAGAACAAAAGAACTGTGCTTCCTACACACACGGCCATAGCTAGTTCAACTCTGCTTAGGAAACTGACAATAACAGTAGATACTCTTCAATCCAATACATTGTACATGCTGGGAACAGACGCCAGTGCTATTTGCCCTGTGTATGACAGTGGGAGCACAATAGTGACTCTTCTTACCAGAAAAGAACTCTTAATTGTAGGACCAGAATATTCATGTGATTCAACTCCCATTTAGGACTGGGAAACAAACGCTAGCTCGCCTTACAGGAAACACACTCTGTTTTGAGAAAAGAGCACTCTTCTACTCTACTGTGTTTCCTCTGGGGTCCGAACAGTGAGCTTGCTCAGAACAAAAGAACTGTGCTTCCTACATACACGGGCCATATCTAGTTTAACTCTGCTTAGGAAACTGACAAGAACAGTAGCTCCTCTTCAGTCCAATACACTGTACTTGATGGCAACAGACGCGAGTCATATTTGCACTGTGTGTGGCAATGGGAGCACAATAGTGTCTCTTCTTACCAGAAAACAACTCTTGCTCGTTGGACCAGAAACTGCATGTGATTCAAATCCATTTAGGACAGGGAAACAAACGCTAGCTCGCCTTACAAGAAACACACTATGCTTTTGAGAAAAGGGCACTCTTCTACTCTACGGTGTTTCCTATTGAGTCCGAACAGTGAGCTTGCTCAGAACAAAAGAACTGTGCTTCCTACACACACGGGCCATATCTAGTTCAACTCTGCTTAGGAAACTGACAAGAACAGTAGCTCCTCTTAAGTCCAATACACTGTACATGCTGGGAACAGATGCCAGTTCTATATGCCCTGTGTATGACAATGGGAGCGCACTAGTGACTCTTCTTACCAGAAAACAACTCTTGCTCGTAGGACCAGAAACTGCATGTGATTCAACTCCATTTAGGACTGAGAAACAAACGCTATCTCGCCTTACAAGAAACACACTCTGCTTTTGAGAAAACGGCACTCTTCCACTCTACTGTATTTCCTATGGGGTCCGAATAGTGAGCTTGCTCATAAGAAAAGAACTGTGCTTCCTACACACACGGCCATAGCTAGTTCAATTCTGCTTAGGAAACTGACAAGAACAGTAGATCCTCTTCCGTCCAATACACTGTACATGCTGGGAACCGACGCCAGTGCTATTTGCCCTGTGTATGACAATGGGAGCACAATAGTGACTCTTGCTACCAGAAAACAACTCTTGCTCGTAGGACCAGAATATGCATGTGATTCAACTCCCATTTAGGACTGGGAAACAAACGCTAGCTCGCCTTACAGGAAACACACTCTGTTTTAAGAAAAGAGCACTCTTCTACTCTATTGTGTTTCCTCTGGGGTCCGAACAGTGAGCTTGCTCAGAACAAAAGAACTGTGCTTCCTACATACACGGGCCATATATAGTTTAACTCTGCTTAGGAAACTGACAAGAACAGTAGCTCCTCTTCAGTCCAATACACTGTACATGCTGGGAACAGACGCCAGTGCTATTTTCCCTGTGTATGACAGTGGAAGAGCAATAGTGACTCTTCTTACCAGAAAACAACTCTTGCTCGTAGGACCAGAAAATGCATGTGATTCTACTCCCATTTAGGACTGGGAAACAAATGCTAGCTTGCCTTACAAGAAACACACTCTGCTTTTGAGAAAAGAGCACTCTTCTACTCTACTGTGTTTCCTTTGGGGTCCGATCAGTGAGCTTGCTCAGAACAAAAGAACTGTGCTTCCTACACATACGGCCATATAATTTAACTCTGCTTAGAAAACTGACAAGAACAGTAGCTCATCTTCAGTACAATACACTGTACTTGCTGGGAACAGACGGGAGTGCTATTTGCACTGTGTGGCAATGGGAGCACAATCGTGATTTTCCTTACCAGTAAACAACTCTTACTCGTGGGACAAACTACTGCATGTGATTCAACTCCATTTAGACTGGAAAACAAACGCTAGCTCGCCTTACAGGAAACACACTCTGTTTTGAGAAAAGAGCACTCTTCTACTCTACTGTGTTTCCTCTGGGGTCTGAACAGTGAGCTTGCTCAGAACAAATGAACTGTGCTTCCTACACACAGGGCCATATCTAGTTCAATTATGCTTAGGAAACTGACAAGAACAGTAGATCCCCTTCAGTCCAATACACTGTACATGCTGGGAACAGACACTAGTGCTATTTGCACTGTGTATGACAATGGGAGCACAATAGTGACACTTCTTACCAGAAAACAACTCTTGCTCGTATGACAAGAAACTGCATGTGATTCAACTCCATTTAGGACTGGGAAACAAACGCAAGCTCTCCTTACAAGAAACACACTCTGCTTTTGAGAAAAGAGCACTCTTCTACTCTAATGTGTTTCCTATGGGGTCCGAAAAGCGAGCTTGCTCAGAACAAAAGAACTGTGCTTCCTGCACACACTGGCCATATCTAGTTCAACTCTGCTTAGGAAACTGACAAGAACAGTAGCTCCTCTTCAGTCCAATACACATTACTTGCTGGGAACAGACGCGAGTGCTATTTGCAGTGTGTATGGCAATGGGAGCGCAATAGTGACTCTTCTTACCAGAAAACAACTCTTGCTCATAGGACGAAAAACTGCATGTGATTCAACTCCATTTAGGACTGGGAAACAAACGCTAGCTCGCCTTATAAGAAACACACTCTGCTTTTTAGAAAAGAGCACTCTTCTACTCTACTGTGTTTCCTATAGAGCCAAAACAGTGAGCTTGCTCAGAACAAAAGAACTGTGCTTCCTACACACACGGCCATATCTAGTTCAATTCTTCTTAGGAAACTGACAAGAATAGTAGATCCTCTTCAGTCCAATACACTGTACATGCTGGGAACAGATGCCAGTGCTATATGCCCTGTGTATGACAATGGGAGCGCACTAGTGACTCTTCTTACCAGAAAACAACTCTTGCTCGTAGGACCAGAAACTGCATGTGATTCAACTCCATTTAGGACTGAGAAACAAACGCTATCTCGCCTTACAAGAAACACACTCTGCTTTTGAGAAAAGGGCACTCTTCCACTCTACTGTATTTCCTATGGGGTCCGAACAGTGAGCTTGCTCAGAAGAAAAGAACTGTGCTTCCTACACGCACGGCCATAGCTAGTTCAATTCTGCTTAGGAAACTGACAAGAACAGTAGATCCTCTTCCGTCCAATACACTGTACATGCTGGGAACCGACGCCAGTGCTATTTGCCCTGTGTATGACAATGGGAGCACAATAGTGTCTCTTGATACCAGTAAACAACTCTTGCTCGTAGGACCAGAAACTGCACGGGATTCAACTCCATTTAGGACTGGGAAACAAACGCTAGCTCGCCTTACAAGCAACACACTCTGCTTTTGAGAAAAGAGCACTATTCTACTCTAATGTGTTTCCTATATGGCCAGAACAGTGAGCTTGCTCAGAACAAAAGAACTGTGCTTCCTACACACACGGCCATAGCTAGTTCAACTCTGCTTAGGAAACTGACAATAACAGTAGATACTCTTCAATCCAATACATTGTACATGCTGGGAACAGACGCCAGTGCTATTTGCCCTGTGTATGACAGTGGGAGCGCAATAGTGACTCTTCTTACCAGAAAAGAACTCTTAATTGTAGGACCAGAATATTCATGTGATTCAACTCCCATTTAGGACTGGGAAACAAACGCAGGCTCGCCTTACAGGAAACACACTCTGTTTTGAGAAAAGAGCACTCTTCTACTCTACTGTGTTTCCTCTGGGGTCCGAACAGTGAGCTTGCTCAGAACAAAAGAACTGTGCTTCCTACATACACGGGCCATATCTAGTTTAACTCTGCTTAGGAAACTGACAAGAACAGTAGCTCCTCTTCAGTCCAATACACTGTACTTGATGGCAACAGACGCGAGTCCTATTTGCACTGTGTGTGGCAATGGGAGCACAATAGTGTCTCTTCTTACCAGAAAACAACTCTTGCTCGTAGGACCAGATTATGCATGTGATTCAACTCCCATTTAGGACCGGGAAACAAACGCTAGCTCGCCTTACAGGAAACACACTCTGTTTTAAGAAAAGAGCACTCTTCTACTCTACTGTGTTTCCTCTGGGGTCCGAACAGTGAGCTTGCTCAGAACAAAAGAACTGTGCTTCCTACATACACGGGCCATATATAGTTTAACTCTGCTTAGGAAACTGACAAGAACAGTAGCTCCTCTTCTGTCCAATACACTGTACTTGCTGGGAACAGGTGCGAGTGCTATTTGCACTGTGTATGGCAATGGGAGCACAATAGTGACTTTCCTTACCAGAAAACAACTCTTACTCGTGGGACAAACTACTGCATGTGATTCAACTCCATTTAGGACTGGAAAACAAACGCTAGCTCGCCATACAAGAAACACACTCTACTTTTGAGAAAAGAACACTCATCTACTCTGCTCTCCTTCCTATAGGGCCAAAACAGTGAGATTGCTCAGAAAAAAAAAACTGTGCTTCCTACACACAGGGCCATATCTAGTTCAATTCTGCTTAGGAAACTGACAAGAACAATAGATCCCCTTCAGTCCAATACACAGTACATGCTGGGAACAGACGCCAGTGCTATTTGCACTGTGCATGACAATGGGAGCACAATAGTGACTCTTCTTACCAGAAAACAGCTCTTGCTCAAAGGACCAGAAACTGCATGGGATTCAACTCCATTTAGGACTGGGAAACAAATGCTAGCTCGCCTTACAAGAAACACACTCTGCTTTTGAGAAAAGAGCACTCTTCTACTCTAATGTGTTTCCTATGGGGTCCGAAAAGTGAGCTTGCTCAGAACAAAAGAACTGTGCTTCCTGCACACACGGGCCATATCTAGTTCAACTCTGCTTAGGAATCTGACAAGAACAGTAGCTCCTCTTCAGTCCAATACACATTACTTGCTGGGAACAGACGCGAGTGCTATTTGCAGTGTGTATGGCAATGGGAGCACAATAGTGACTCTTCTTACCAGAAAACAACTCTTGCTCATAGGACGAAAAACTGCATGGGATTCAACTACATTTAGGACTGGGAAACAAACGCTAGCTCGCCTTACGAGAAACACACTCTGCTTTTGAGAAAAGAGCACTCTTCTACTCTACTGTGTTTTCAATGGGTCCGAACAGTGAGCTTGTTCAGAACAAAAGAACTGTGCTTCCTACACACACGGTCCATATCTAGTTCAACTCTGCTTAGGAAACTTACAAGAACAAACCTCCTCTTCAGTACAATACACTGTACTTGTTGGGATCAGACGCGAGTGCTCTTTGCACTGTGCATGGCAATGGGAGCACAATAGTGACTTTCCTTAACAGAAAACAACTCTTGCTCGTGGGACCAACAACTGCATGTGATTCAACTCCATTTAGGACTGGAAAACAAAGGCTAGCTCGCCTTACAAGCAACACACTCTGCTTTTGAGAAAAGAGCACTCTTCTACTCTACTGTGTTTCCTAGAGAGCCAGAACAGTGAGCTTGCTCAGAACAAAAGAACTGTGCTTCCTACACACACGGCCATATCTAGTTCAACTCTGCTTAGGAAACTTACAAGAACAAACCTCCTCTTCAGTACAATACACTGTACTTGCTGGGATCAGACGCGAGTGCTCTCTGCACTGTGCATGGCAATGGGAGCACAATAGTGACTTTCCTTAACAGAAAACAACTCTTGCTCGTGGGACCAACAACTGCATGTGATTCAACTCCATTTAGGACTGGAAAACAAAGGCTAGCTCGCCTTACAAGCAACACACTCTGCTTTTGAGAAAAGAGCACTCTTCTACTCTACTGTGTTTCCTAGAGAGCCAGAACAGTGAGCTTGCTCAGAACAAAAGAACTGTGCTTCCTACACACACGGCCATATCTAGTTCAATTCTGCTTAGGAAACTGACAAGAACAGTAGATCCTCTTCAGTCCAATACACTGTACATGCTGGGAACAGACGCCAGTGCTATTTGCTGTTTGTATGACAATGGGAGCACAATAGTGACTCTTCTTACCAGAAAACAACTATTGCTCGTAGGACCAGAAACTGCATGTGATTCAACTCCATTTAGGACTGGGAAACAAACGCTAGCTCGCCTTACAAGAAACAAACTCTGCTTTTTAGGAAAGAGCACTCTTCTACTCTAATGTGTTTCCTATGGGGTCCGAACAGTGAGCTTGCTCAGTACAAAAGAACTGTGCTTCCTACACACACGGGCCATATCTAGTTCAACTCTGCTTAGGAAACTTACAAGAACAGTAGCTCCTGTTCAGTCAAATGCACATTACTTCCTGGGAACAGACGCCAGTGCTATTTGCACTGTGTATGGCAATGGGAGCGCAATAGTGACTCTTCTTACCAGAAAACAACTCTTGCTCATAGGAGGAAATACTGCATGGGATTCAACTCCATTTAGGACTGGGAAACAAACGCTAGCTCGCCTTACAAGAAACACACTCTGCTTTTTAGAAAAGAGCACTCTTCTACTCTACTGTGTTTCCTATAGAGCCAAAACAGTGAGCTTGCTCAGAACAAAAGAACTGTGCTTCCTACACACACGGCCATATATAGTTCAATTCTTCTTAGGAAACTGACAAGAATAGTAGATCCTCTTCAGTCCAATACACTGTAATTGCTGAGAACAGACATGAGTGCTATTTGCACTGCGTATGGCAATGGGAATGCAATAGTGACTCTTCTTACCAGAAAACAACTCTTGCTCGTAGGACCAGAAACTGCATGGGATTCAACTCCATTTCTGAATGGGAAACAAACACTAGCTTGCCTTACAAGAAAAAAACTCTGCTTTTGAGAAAAGAACACTCTTCTATTCTACTGTGTTTCCTATGGGATCCGAATAGTGAGATTGCTGAGAACAAAAGAACTCTGCTTCCTAAACACACAGGCCATATCTAGTTCAACTCTGCTTGGGAAACTGACAAGAACAGTAGATCCTCTTCAGTCCAATACACTGTACTTGCTGGGAACAGACGCGAGTGCTATTTGCCCTGTGTATGACAATGGGAGCGCAATAGTGACTCTTCTTACCAGAAAACAACTCTTGCTCATAGAACCAGAAACTGCATGTGATTCAACTCCATTTAGGACTGGGAAACAAACGCTAGCTCGCCTTACAGGAAACACACTCTGCTTTTGAGAAAAGGTCACTCTTCTACTCTACTGTGTTTCCTATGGGGTCCGAACAGTGAGCTTGCTCAGAAGAAAAGAACTGTGCTTCCTACACACAGGCCATATCTAGTTCAACTCTGCTTAGGCAACTGACAAGAACATTAGCTCCTCTTCAGCCCAATACACTGTACATCCTGGGAACAGAGGCCAGTGCTATTTGCCCTGAGTATGACAATCAGAGCGCAATAGTGACTCTTATTACCAGAAAAAATCTTGCTGGTAGGACCAGAAACTACATGTGATTCAACTCCATTTAGGACTGGGAAACACACGCTAGCTCGCCTTACAAGAAACACACTCTGCTTTTGAGAAAAGAGCACTCTTCTACTCTACTGTGTTTCCTATATGGCCCGAACAGTGAGCTTGCTCAGAACAAAAGAGCTGTGCTTCCTACACACACGGGCCATATCTAGTTCAATTCTGCTTAGGAAACTGACAAGAACAGTAGATCCTCTTCAGTCCAATACACTGTACATGCTGGGAACCGACGCCAGTGCTATTTGCCCTGTGTATGACAATGGGAGCACAATAGTGACTCTTGATACCAGAAAACAACTCTTGCTCGTAGGACCAGAAACTGCACGGGATTCAACTCCATTTAGGACTGGGAAACAAACGCTAGCTCGCCTTACAAGAAACACACTCTGCTTTTGAGAAAAGAGCACTATTCTACTCTAATGTGTTTCCTATATGGCCAGAACAGTGAGCTTGCTCAGAACAAAAGAACTGTGCTTCCTACACACACGGCCATAGCTAGTTCAACTCTGCTTAGGAAACTGACAATAACAGTAGATACTCTTCAATCCAATACATTGTACATGCTGGGAACAGACGCCAGTGCTATTTGCCCTGTGTATGACAGTGGGAGCACAATAGTGACTCTTCTTACCAGAAAAGAACTCTTAATTGTAGGACCAGAATATTCATGTGATTCAACTCCCATTTAGGACTGGGAAACAAACGCTAGCTCGCCTTACAGGAAACACACTCTGTTTTGAGAAAAGAGCACTCTTCTACTCTACTGTGTTTCCTCTGGGGTCCGAACAGTGAGCTTGCTCAGAACAAAAGAACTGTGCTTCCTACATACACGGGCCATATCTAGTTTAACTCTGCTTAGGAAACTGACAAGAACAGTAGCTCCTCTTCAGTCCAATACACTGTACTTGATGGCAACAGACGCGAGTCATATTTGCACTGTGTGTGGCAATGGGAGCACAATAGTGTCTCTTCTTACCAGAAAACAACTCTTGCTCGTTGGACCAGAAACTGCATGTGATTCAAATCCATTTAGGACAGGGAAACAAACGCTAGCTCGCCTTACAAGAAACACACTATGCTTTTGAGAAAAGGGCACTCTTCTACTCTACGGTGTTTCCTATTGAGTCCGAACAGTGAGCTTGCTCAGAACAAAAGAACTGTGCTTCCTACACACACGGGCCATATCTAGTTCAACTCTGCTTAGGAAACTGACAAGAACAGTAGCTCCTCTTAAGTCCAATACACTGTACATGCTGGGAACAGATGCCAGTTCTATATGCCCTGTGTATGACAATGGGAGCGCACTAGTGACTCTTCTTACCAGAAAACAACTCTTGCTCGTAGGACCAGAAACTGCATGTGATTCAACTCCGTTTAGGACTGAGAAACAAACGCTATCTCGCCTTACAAGAAACACACTCTGCTTTTGAGAAAACGGCACTCTTCCACTCTACTGTATTTCCTATGGGGTCCGAATAGTGAGCTTGCTCATAAGAAAAGAACTGTGCTTCCTACACACACGGCCATAGCTAGTTCAATTCTGCTTAGGAAACTGACAAGAACAGTAGATCCTCTTCCGTCCAATACACTGTACATGCTGGGAACCGACGCCAGTGCTATTTGCCCTGTGTATGACAATGGGAGCACAATAGTGACTCTTGCTACCAGAAAACAACTCTTGCTCGTAGGACCAGAATATGCATGTGATTCAACTCCCATTTAGGACTGGGAAACAAACGCTAGCTCGCCTTACAGGAAACACACTCTGTTTTAAGAAAAGAGCACTCTTCTACTCTATTGTGTTTCCTCTGGGGTCCGAACAGTGAGCTTGCTCAGAACAAAAGAACTGTGCTTCCTACATACACGGGCCATATATAGTTTAACTCTGCTTAGGAAACTGACAAGAACAGTAGCTCCTCTTCAGTCCAATACACTGTACATGCTGGGAACAGACGCCAGTGCTATTTTCCCTGTGTATGACAGTGGAAGAGCAATAGTGACTCTTCTTACCAGAAAACAACTCTTGCTCGTAGGACCAGAAAATGCATGTGATTCTACTCCCATTTAGGACTGGGAAACAAATGCTAGCTTGCCTTACAAGAAACACACTCTGCTTTTGAGAAAAGAGCACTCTTCTACTCTACTGTGTTTCCTTTGGGGTCCGATCAGTGAGCTTGCTCAGAACAAAAGAACTGTGCTTCCTACACATACGGCCATATAATTTAACTCTGCTTAGAAAACTGACAAGAACAGTAGCTCATCTTCAGTACAATACACTGTACTTGCTGGGAACAGACGGGAGTGCTATTTGCACTGTGTGGCAATGGGAGCACAATCGTGATTTTCCTTACCAGTAAACAACTCTTACTCGTGGGACAAACTACTGCATGTGATTCAACTCCATTTAGACTGGAAAACAAACGCTAGCTCGCCTTACAGGAAACACACTCTGTTTTGAGAAAAGAGCACTCTTCTACTCTACTGTGTTTCCTCTGGGGTCTGAACAGTGAGCTTGCTCAGAACAAATGAACTGTGCTTCCTACACACAGGGCCATATCTAGTTCAATTATGCTTAGGAAACTGACAAGAACAGTAGATCCCCTTCAGTCCAATACACTGTACATGCTGGGAACAGACACTAGTGCTATTTGCACTGTGTATGACAATGGGAGCACAATAGTGACTCTTCTTACCAGAAAACAACTCTTGCTCGTATGACAAGAAACTGCATGTGATTCAACTCCATTTAGGACTGGGAAACAAACGCAAGCTCTCCTTACAAGAAACACACTCTGCTTTTGAGAAAAGAGCACTCTTCTACTCTAATGTGTTTCCTATGGGGTCCGAAAAGCGAGCTTGCTCAGAACAAAAGAACTGTGCTTCCTGCACACACTGGCCATATCTAGTTCAACTCTGCTTAGGAAACTGACAAGAACAGTAGCTCCTCTTCAGTCCAATACACATTACTTGCTGGGAACAGACGCGAGTGCTATTTGCAGTGTGTATGGCAATGGGAGCGCAATAGTGACTCTTCTTACCAGAAAACAACTCTTGCTCATAGGACGAAAAACTGCATGTGATTCAACTCCATTTAGGACTGGGAAACAAACGCTAGCTCGCCTTACAAGAAACACACTCTGCTTTTTAGAAAAGAGCACTCTTCTACTCTACTGTGTTTCCTATAGAGCCAAAACAGTGAGCTTGCTCAGAACAAAAGAACTGTGCTTCCTACACACACGGCCATATCTAGTTCAATTCTTCTTAGGAAACTGACAAGAATAGTAGATCCTCTTCAGTCCAATACACTGTACATGCTGGGAACAGATGCCAGTGCTATATGCCCTGTGTATGACAATGGGAGCGCACTAGTGACTCTTCTTACCAGAAAACAACTCTTGCTCGTAGGACCAGAAACTGCATGTGATTCAACTCCATTTAGGACTGAGAAACAAACGCTATCTCGCCTTACAAGAAACACACTCTGCTTTTGAGAAAAGGGCACTCTTCCACTCTACTGTATTTCCTATGGGGTCCGAACAGTGAGCTTGCTCAGAAGAAAAGAACTGTGCTTCCTACACGCACGGCCATAGCTAGTTCAATTCTGCTTAGGAAACTGACAAGAACAGTAGATCCTCTTCCGTCCAATACACTGTACATGCTGGGAACCGACGCCAGTGCTATTTGCCCTGTGTATGACAATGGGAGCACAATAGTGTCTCTTGATACCAGTAAACAACTCTTGCTCGTAGGACCAGAAACTGCACGGGATTCAACTCCATTTAGGACTGGGAAACAAACGCTAGCTCGCCTTACAAGAAACACACTCTGCTTTTGAGAAAAGAGCACTATTCTACTCTAATGTGTTTCCTATATGGCCAGAACAGTGAGCTTGCTCAGAACAAAAGAACTGTGCTTCCTACACACACGGCCATAGCTAGTTCAACTCTGCTTAGGAAACTGACAATAACAGTAGATACTCTTCAATCCAATACATTGTACATGCTGGGAACAGACGCCAGTGCTATTTGCCCTGTGTATGACAGTGGGAGCGCAATAGTGACTCTTCTTACCAGAAAAGAACTCTTAATTGTAGGACCAGAATATTCATGTGATTCAACTCCACTTAGGACTGGGAAACAAACGCTAGCTCGCCTTACAGGCAACACACTCTGTTTTGAGAAAAGAGCACTCTTCTACTGTACGGTGTTTCCTCTGGGGTCCGAACAGTAAGCTTCCTCAGAACAAAAGAACTGTGCTTCCTACATACACGGGCCATATATAGTTTAACTCTGCTTAGGAAACTGACAAGAATAGTAGCTCCTCTTCAGTCCAATACACTGTACTTGCTGGGAACAGATGCAAGTGCTACTTGCACTGTGTATGGCAATGGGAGCACAATAGTGACTTTCCTTACCAGAAAACAACTCTTACTCGTGGGACAAACTACTGCATGTGATTCAACTCCATTTAGGAATGGAAAACAAACGCTATCTCGCCTTACAAGAAACACACTCTGCTTTTGAGAAAAGAACACTCTTCTACTCTCCTGTGTTTCCTATAGGGCCAAAACAGTGAGCTTGCTCAGAACAAAAAAACTGTGCTTCCTACACACAGGGCCATATCTAGTTCAATTATGCTTAGGAAACTGACAAGAACAGTAGATCCCCTTCAGTCCAATACACTGCGCATGCTGGGAACAGACGCCAGTGCTATTTGCACTGTGTATGACAATGGGAGCACAATAGTGACTCTTCTTACCAGAAAACAGCTCTTGCTCGTAGGACCAGAAACTGCATGTGATTCAACTCCATTTAGGACTGGGAAACAAACGCAAGCTCTCCTTACAAGAAACACACTCTGCTTTTTAGAAAAGAGCACTCTTCTACTCTAATGTGTTTCCTACGGTGTCCGAAAAGTGATTTGCTCAGAACAAAAGAACTGTGCTTCCTGCACACACGGTCCATATCTAGTTCATCTCTGCTTAGGAATCTGACAAGAACAGTAGCTCCTCTTCAGTCCAATACACATTACTTGCTGGGAACAGACGCAAATGCTATTTGCAGTGTGTATGGCAATGGGAGCGCAATAGTGACTCTTCTTACCAGAAAACAACTCTTGCTCATAGGACGAAAAACTGCATGGGATTCAACTACATTTGGGACTGGGAAACAAATGCTAGCTCGCCTTACAAGAAACACACTCTATTTTGAGAAAAGAGCACTCTTCTACTCTACTGTGTTTTCTATGGGGTCCGAAGAGTGAGCTTGCTCAGAACAAAAGAACTGTGCTTCCTACACACACGGTCCATATCTAGTTCAACTCTACTTAGGAAACTGACAAGAACAATACCTCCTCTTCAGTACAATACACTGTACATGCTGGGATCAGACGCGAGTGCTCTTTGCACTGTGCGTGGCAATGGGAGCACAATAGTGACTCTACTTAACAGAAAACAACTCTTGCTTGTAGGACCATAAACGACATGTGATTCAACTCCATTTAGGACTGGGAAACAAACGCTAGCTCGCCTTACAAGAAACATACTCTGCTTTTGAGAAAAGAGCACTCTTCTACTCTACTGTTTTTCCTATGGGGTCCGAACAGTGAGCTTGCTCAGAACAAAAGAACTGTGCTTCCTACACACACGGGTCATATCTAGTTCAACTCTGCTTAGAAAACTGACAAGAACAGTAGCTCCTCTTCAGTCCAATACACTGTACTTCCTGGGAACAGACGCCAGTGCTATTAGCACTGTGTATGGCATTTGGAGCACAATAGTTACTCGTCTTACCAGAAAACAAATCTTGCTCATAGGACAAAAAACTGCATGTGACTCAACTACATTTAGGACTGGGAAACAAACGCTAGCTCGCATTCCAAGAAAGACACTCTGCTTTTGAGAAAAGAGCACTCTTCAATTCTACTGTGTTTCCTTTGTGTTCCCAACAGTGAGCTTGCTCAGAACAAAAAAACTGTGCTACCTACACCCACGGGCCATATCTAGTTCAACTCTGCTTAGGAAACTGACAAGAACAGTAGCTCCTCTTCAGTCCAAAACACTATACTTGCTGGGAACAGACGCCAGTGCTATTTGCACTGTGTATGGCAATGGGAGCGCAATAGTGACTTTCATTTCCAGAAAACAACTCTTGCTCGTAGGATCAGAAACTGCATGTGATTCAACTCCATTGAGGACTGGGAAACAAATGCTAGCCCGCATTACAAGAAACACACTCTGCTTTAGAGAAAAGAGCACTCTTCTACTCTACTGTGTTTCCTATGGGGTCCGAACAGTGAGCTTGCTCAGAACAAAAAAACTGTGCTTCCTACACACACGGCCATATCTAGTTCAAATCTGCTTATAAACCTGACAAGAACAGTAGATCCTATTCAGTCCAATACACTGTACTTGCTGGGAACAGACGCGAGTGCTATTTGTAATGTGTATGGCAATGGGAGTGCAATAGTGACTTTCTTTCCCAGAAAACAACTCTTGCTCTTAGGACCAGAAACTGCATGTGATTCAACTCCATTTAGGACTAGGAAACAAACACAAGCTCGCCTTACAAGAAACACACTCTGCTTTAGAGAAAAGAGCACTCTTCTACTCTACTGTGTTTCCTATACGGCCAGAACAGTGAGCTTGCTCAGAACAAGAGAACTGTGCTTCCTACACACACAGGCCATATCTAGTTCAACTCTGCTTAGGAAACTGACAAGAACAGTAGCTCCTCTTCAGTCCAATACACTGTACTTGCTGGAACAGACGCGAGTGCTATTTGCACTGTGTATGGCAATGGGAGCGCAATAGTGACTTTCCTTACCAGAAAACAACCCTTGCTCGTAGGACCAGAAACTGCATGTGATTCAACTCCATTTAGGACTAGGAAACAAATGCTAGATCGCCTTACAAGAAACACACTCTGCTTTTGAGAAAAGAGCACTGTTCTACTCTACTGTGTTTCCTATGGGGTCCGAACAGTGAGCTTGCTCAGAACAAAAGAACTGTGCTTCCTACACACATGGACCATATCTAGTTCAACTCTGCTTAGGAAACTGACAAGAACAGTAGCGCCTATTCAGTCCAATACACTGTACTTGCTGGGAACAGACGCGAGTGCTATTTGCACTTTGTATGGCATTTGGAGCGCAATAGTGACTCCTCTTACCAGAAAACAACTCTTGCTCGTAGGAACAAAAACTGCATGTGACTCAACTCCATTTAGGACTGGGAAAGAAACGCGAGCTCGCCTTACAAGAAACACACTCTGCTTTAGATAAAAGAGCACTCTTCTACTCTACTGTGTTTCCTATAGGGCCAGAACAGTGAGCTTGCTCACAACAAGAGAACTGTGCTTCCTCCACACACGGGCCATATCTCGTTCAACTCTGCTTAGGAAACTGACAAGAACAGTAGCTCCTCTTCAGTCCAATACACTGTACTTGCTGGGTACAGACGCGAGTGCTATTTGCACTGTGTATGGCAATGGGAACGCAATAGTGACTTTCCTTAACAGAAAACAACTCTTGCTCCTAGGAACCGAAACTGCATGTGATTCTACTCCATTTAGTACTAGGAAACAAATGCTAGCTCGCCTTACAAGAAACACACTCTGCTTTTGAGAAAAGAGCACTCTTCTACTCTACTGTGTTTCCTACGGGGTCCAAACAGTGAGCTTGCTCAGAACAAAGGAACTGTGCTTCCCACTCACACGGGCCATATCTAGATCAACTCTGCTTAGGAAACTGACAAGAACAGAATCCTCTTCAGGCCAATACACAGTACATGCTGGGAACAGACGCAAGTGCTATTTGCCCTGTGTATGACAAAGGGAGTGCAATAGTGAGTCTTCTTAAAAGAAAACAACTCTTGCTCATAGGACCAGAAACTGCATGTGATTCAACTCCCTTTAGGGCTGGGACACAAACGCTAGCTCGCCTTACAGGAAACACACTCTGCTTTTGATAAAAGAGCACTCTTCTACTCTACTGTGTTTCCTATGGTGTCCGAACAGTGAGCTTGCTCAGAACAAAAGAACTGTGCTTCCTACACACACGGGCCATATCTAGTTCAACTCTGCTTAGGAAACTGACAAGAACAGTACCACCTCTTCTGTCCAATACACTTTACTTGCTGGGAACAGACGCGAGTGCTATTTGCACTGTGTATGGCAAAGGGAGCGCCAGAGTGACTCTTCTTACAGGAAACAACTCTTGCTCGTAGGACCAGAAACTGCATGTGATTCAACTCCATTTAGGAGTAGGAAACAAACGCTAGCTCGCCTTACAAGAAACACACTCTGCTTTTCAGAAAAGAGCACTCTTCTTCTCTACTGTGTTTCCTATGGGGTCCAAACAGTGAGCTTGCTCAGAACAAAAGAACTGTGCTTCCTACACACACGGGCCATATCTCGTTCTACTCTGCTTAGGAAACTGTCAAGAACAGTAGCTCCTCCTCAGTCCGATACACTGTACATGCTGGGAACAGACGCGAGTGCTATTTGCACTGTGTATGGCAATGGGAGCACAATAGTGACTTTCTTACCAGAAAACAACTCTTGCTCGTAGGACCAGAAACTGCATGTCATTCAACTCCATTTAGGACTGGGAAACAAATGCTAGCTCGCCTTACAAGAAACACACTCTGCTTTTGAGAAAAGAGCACTCTTGTACTCTCCTGTGTTTCCTATAGGGCCAGAACAGTGAGCTTGCTCAGAAGAAAAGAACTGTGCTTCCTACACACACGGGCCATATATAGTTCAACTCTGCTTAGGAAACTGACAAGACAGTAGCTCCTCTTCAGTCCAAAACACTGTACTTGCTGGGAACAGACCGGAGTGCTATTTGCACTGTGTATGGCAATGCGAGCGCTATAGTGACATTCCTTAACAGAAAACAACTCTTGCTCATAGGATCAGAAACTGCTTGTGATTCAACTCCATTTAGGACTGGTAAACAAATGCTAGTTCGCATTACTAGAAACACACACTGCTTTAGAGAAAAGAGCACTCTTCTACTCTACTGTGTTTCCTATGAGGTCCAAACAGTGAGCTTGCTCAGAAAAAAGAACTGTGCTTCCTACACACACGGCCATATCTAGTTCAAATCTGCTTATAAACCTGACAAGAACAGTAGCTCCTCTTCAGTTCAATACACTGTACTTGCTAGCAACAGACGCCAGTGCTATTTGTCCTGTGTATGGCAATGGCAGCGCAATAGTGACTCTTCTTACCAGAAAACAACTCGTGCTCGTAGGACCAGAAACTGCATGTGATTCAACTCCATTTACGACTGGGAAACAAACGATAGCTCGCCTTACAAGAAACACACTCTGCTTTTGAGAAAAGAGCACTCTTCTACTCTACTGTGTTTCCTATGGGGTCCAAACAGTGAGCATGCTCAGAACAAAAAACTGTGCTTCCTACACACACGGCCATATCTAGATCAATTCTGCTTAAGAAACTGACAAGAACAGTAGATACTCTTCAGTCCAATACACTGTACATGCTGGGAACCAACACCAGTGCTATTTGCCCTGTGTATGACAATGGGAGTGCAATACTGACAATTTTTACCATAAAACAACTCTTGCTCGTAGGACCAAAAACTGCAAGTGACTCAACTTTACTTAGGACTGGGAAACAAACGTTAGCTTGCCTTACAAGAAACACACTCTGCTTTGGAGAAAAGGGCACTCTTCTACTCTACTGTGTTTCCTATGGGGTCCGTACAATGAGCTTGCTCAGAACAAAGAACTGTGCTTCCTACACACCGGGGCCATATCTAGTGCAACTTTGCTTAGGAAACTGACAAGAACAGAAGATCCTCTTCAGTCCAATACACTGTACTTGCTGGGAACAGACGCGAGGGCTATTTGCACTGTGTATGGCAATGGGAGCACAATAGTGACTCTTCTTACCACAAAACAACTCTTGCTCGTAGGACCAGAAACTGCATGTGATTCAACTCCATTTCTGACTGGAAAGCAAATGCTAGCTCGACTTTCAAGAAACACACTCTGCTTTGGAGAAAACGGCACTCTTCTACTCTACTGTGTTTCCTATAGGGTCCGAACAGTGAGCTTGCTCAGAACAAAAGTACTGTGCTTCCTATACACACAGCCATATCTAGTTCAACTATGCTTAGGAAACTGACAAGAACAGTAGCTCCTCTTCAGTCCAATACACTGTACTTGCTTAGAACAGACAAGAGTGCTATTTGCACTGTGTATGACATTGGGACCGCAACAGTGACTCTTCTTACCAGAAAACAACACTTACTTGTAGGACCAGAAACTGCATGGGATTCAACTCCATTTAGGACTGGGAAACAAACGCTATCTCGCCTTACAAGAAACACAATCTGCTTTTGAGAAAAGAGCACTCTTCTACTCTACTGTGTTTCTTAAGTGTTCCGAACAGTGAGCTTGCTCAGAACAAAAGAACTGTGCTTCCTACACACACGGGCCATATCTAGTTCAACTCTGCTTAGGAAACTGACAAGAAAAGAAGCTCCTCTTCAGTACAATACACTGTACTTGCTGGGAACAGACGCGAGTGCTATTTGCACTGTGTATGGCAATGTGAGCTCAATAGTGACTTTCCTTACCAGAAAACAACTCTTGCTCGTAGGACCGAAAACTGCATGTGATTCAACTCCATTTAGAACTGGGAAATAAACACTAGCTTGCCTTACAAGAAACACACTCTGCTTTTGAGAAAAGAGCACTCTTCTACTCTACTGTGTTTCTTATATGGCCAGAACAGTGAGCTTACTCAGAACAAAAGACCTGTGCTTCCTACACACACGGCCATATCTAGTTCAATTTTACTTAGGAAACTGACAAGAACAGTAGCTCCTCTTCAGTCCAGTACACTGTACTTACTGGGAACAGACGCGAGTGCTATTTGCACTGTGTACAGCAATGGGAGCACAATAGTGTCTCTCCTTACCAGAAAACAACTCTTGCTCAGAGGAACAGGAACTGCATGTGATTCAACTCCACTTAGGACTGGGAAACAAACGCTAGCTCGCCTTACAAGAAACATGCTGTGCTTTTGAGAAAAGAGCACTCTTCTACTCTACTGTTTTTCTTATATGGCCAGAACAGTGAGCTTGCTCAGAACAAAAAATCTGTGCTTCCTACACACACGGACATATCTAGTTCAATTCTGCTTAGGAAACTGACAAGAGCAGTAGCTCCTCTTCAGTCCAATACACTGTACTTGCTGGGAACAGACGAGAGTGCTATTTGCACTGTGTATGGCAGTGAGAGCGCAATAGTGACTTTCCTTATTAGAAAACAACCCTTGCTCGTAGGACCAGAAACTGCATGTGATTCAACTCCATTTAGGTCTGGGAAACAAACACTAGCTCGCCTTACATGAAACACGCTCTGCTTTTGAGAAAAGAGCACTGTTCTACTCTACTGTGTTTCCTATGGGGTCAGAACAGTGAGCTTGCTCAGAACAAAAGAACTGTGCTTCCTACACACATAGATCATACCTAGTTCAACTCTGCTTAGGAAACTGACAAGAACAGTAGCACCTATTCAGTCCAATACACTGTACTTGCTGGGAACAGACGCGAGTGCTCTTTGCACTTTGTATGGCATTTGGAGCGCAATAGTGACTCTTTTTACCAGAAAACAACTCTTGCTTGTAGGAACAAAAACTGCATGTGACTCAACTCCATTTAGGACTGGGAAACAAACGGGAGCTCGACTTACAAGAAACACACTCTGCTTTAGAGAAAGGAGAACTCATCTACTCTACTGTGTTTCCTATAGGGCCAGAACAGTGAGCTTGCTCACAACAAGAGAACTGTGCTTCCTACACACACGGGCCATATCTAGTTCAACTCTGCTTAGGAAACTGACAAGAACAGTAGCTCCTCTTCAGTCCGATACACTGTACTTGCTGGGTACAGACGCGAGTGCTATTTGCACTGTGTATGGCAATGGGAACACAATAATGACTTTCCTTACCAGAAAACAACTCTTGCTCGTAGGACCCGAAACTGCATGTGATTCAACTCCATTTAGTACTAGGAAACAAATGCTAGCTCGCCTTACATGAAACATACTCTGCTTTTGAGCAAAGAGCACTCGTCTACTATACTGTGTTTCCTTAGTGCCAGAACAGTGAGCTTGCTCAGAACAAAAGAACTGTGCTTCCTACTCACAAGGGCCATATCTAGTTCAACTCTGCTTAGGAAACTGACAAGAACAGAATCCTCTTCAGGCCAATACACAGTACATGCTGGGATCAGACGCAAGTGCTATTTGCCCTGTGTATGACAAAGGGAGTGCAATTCTGAGTCTTCTTAAAAGAAAACAACTCTTGCTCATAGGACCAGAAACTGCATGTGATCCAACTCCCTTTAGGGCTGGGACACAAACGCTAGCTTGCCTTACAGGAAACACACTCTGCTTTTGAGAAAAGAGCACTCTTCTACTCTACTGTGTTTCCTATGGTGTCCGAACAGTGAGCTTGCTCAGAACAAAAGAACTGTGCTTCCTACACACACGGGCCATATCTAGTTCAACTCCGCTTAGGAAACTGACAAGAACAGTACCACCTCTTCTGTCCAATACACTTTACTTGCTGGGAACAGACGCCAGTGCTATTTGCACTGTCTATGGCAAAGGGAGCGCAAGAGTGACTCTTCTTACAGGAAACAACTCTTGCTAGTAGGACCAGAAACTGCATGTGATTCAACTCCATTTAGGACTAGGAAACAAACGCTAGCTCGCCTTACAAGAAACACACTCTGCTTTTCAGAAAAGAGCACTCTTCTTCTCTACTGTGTTTCCTATGGGGTCCAAACAGTGAGCTTGCTCAGAACAAAAGAACTGTGCTTCCTACACACACGGGCCATATCTCGTTCTACTCTGCTTAGGAAACTGTCAAGAACAGTAGCTCCTCCTCAGTCCGATACACTGTACATGCTGGGAACAGACGCGAGTGCTATTTGCACTGTGTACGGTGATGGGAGCGCTATAGTGACTTTCTTATCAGAAAACAACTCTTGCTTGTAGGACCAGAAACTGCACGTCATTCAACTCCATTTAGGACTGGGAAACAAATGCTAGCTCGCCTTACAAGAAACGCACTCTGCTTTTGAGAAAAGAGCACTCTTGTACTCTCCTGTGTTTCCTATAGGGCCAGAACAGTGAGCTTGCTCAGAAGAAAAGAACTGTGCTTCCTACACACACGGAACATATCTAGTTCAACTCTGCTTAGGAAACTGACAAGAACAGTAGTTCCTATTCAGTCCAATACACTGTACTTGCTGGGAACAGACACAAGTGCTATTTGAAATGTGTATGGCAATGGGAGCGCAATGAGACTTTCCTTACCAGAAAAGAACTCTTGTTCGTAGGACCTCAAACTGCATGTGATTCAACTCCATTTAGGACTAGGAAACAAACGCTAGCTCGCCTTACAAGAAACACACTCTGCTTTTGAGAAAAGAGCACTCTTCTACTCTACTGTGTTTCCTATAGGGCCAGAACAGTGAGCTTGCTCAGAACATAAGAACTGTGCTTCCTACACACACGGGCCATATCTACTTCAACTCTGCTTAGGAAACTGACAAGAAAAGTAGCTCCTCTTCAGTCCTATACACTGTACTTGCTGGGAACAGACGCGAGTGCTATTTGCACTGTGTATTGCAAGGGGAGCGCAATAGTGACTTTCCTTACCAGAAAACAACTCTTGCTCATAGGACCAGAAACTGCATGTGATTCAAATCCATTTAGGACTGGGAAACAAACGCTAGCTCGCCTTACAAGAAACACACTCTGCTTTTGAGAAAAGCACACTCTTCTACTCTACTGTGTTTCCTATAGGGTCCAGCAGAGAGCTTTCTCAGAACAAAAGAACTGTGCTTCCTACACACACGGCCATATCTAGTTCAATTCTGCTTAGGAACCTGAAAGAAGAGTAGATCCTCTTCAGTCCAATACACTGTACTTGCTGGGAAAAGACGCCAGTGCTCTTTGTCCTGTATATGGCAATGGAAGCACAATAGTGACTCTTCTTACCAGAAAACAACTCTTGCTCGTAGGACCAGAAACTGCATGTGATTCAACTCCATTTAGGACTGGGAAACAAACGATAGCTCGCCTTACAAGAAACACACTCTGCTTTAGAGAAAAGAGCACTCTTCTACTCTACTGTGTTTCCTATAGGGCCAGAACAGTGAGCTTGCTCAGAAAAAAAAACTGTGCTTCCTACACACACGGGCCATATCTACTTCAACTCTGCTTAGGAAACTGACAAGAACAGTAGCTCCTCTTCAGTCCGATACACTGTACTTGCTGGGAACAGACGCCAGTGCTATTTCCACTGTGGATGGCAATGGGAGCACAATAGTGACTTTCCTTACAAGAAAACAGCTCTTGCTCGTAGGACCAGAAACTGCATATGATTCAACTCCATTTAGGACTGAGAAACAAATGCTAGCTTGCCTTCCATGAAACACACTCTGCTTTTGAGAAAAGAGCACTCTTCTACTCTACTGTGTTTCCTATGGGGTACGAACAGTGAGCTTGCTCAGAACAAAAGAACTGTGCTTCCTACACACACGGGCCATATCTAGTTCAACTCGGCTTAGGAAACTGACAAGAACAGTAGCTCCTCTTCAGTCCGATACAATGTACTTGCTGGGAACAGAGGCGAGCGCTATTTGCACTGTGTATGGCAATGGGAGCGCAATAGTGACTTTCCTTACCAGAAAACAACTCTTGCTCGTAGGACCAGAAACTGCATGTGATTCAACTCCATTTAGGACTAAGAAACAAATGCTAGCTCGCCTTACATGAAACATGCTCTGCTTTTGAGAAAAGAGCACTCTTCTACTCTACTGTGTTTCCTATTAGGTCCAAACAGTGAGCTTGCTCAGAACCAAAGAACTGTGCTTCCTACACACACGGATCATGTTTAGTTCAACTCTGCTTAGTAAACTGACAAGAACAGTAGCTCCTCTTCAGTTCAATACACTGTACTTGCTAGCAACAGACGCCAGTGCTATTTGTCCTGTGTATGGCAATGGCAGCGCAATAGTGACTCTTCTTACCAGAAAACAACTCGTGCTCGTAGGACCAGAAACTGCATGTGATTCAACTCCATTTAGGACTGGGAAACAAACGATAGCTCGCCTTACAAGAAACACACTCTGCTTTTGAGAAAAGAGCACTCTTCTACTCTACTGTGTTTCCTATGGGGTCCAAACAGTGAGCATGCTCAGAACAAAAAACTGTGCTTCCTACACACACGGCCATATCTAGATCAATTCTGCTTAAGAAACTGACAAGAACAGTAGATACTCTTCAGTCCAATACACTGTACATGCTGGGAACCAACACCAGTGCTATTTGCCCTGTGTATGACAATGGGAGTGCAATACTGACAATTTTTACCATAAAACAACTCTTGCTCGTAGGACCAAAAACTGCAAGTGACTCAACTTTATTTAGTACTGGGAAACAAACGTTAGCTTGCCTTACAAGAAACACACTCTGCTTTGGAGAAAAGGGCACTCTTCTACTCTACTGTGTTTCCTATGTGGTCCGTACAATGAGCTTGCTCAGAACAAAGAACTGTGCTTCCTACACACCGGGGCCATATCTAGTGCAACTCTGCTTAGGAAACTGACAAGAACAGAAGATCCTCTTCAGTCCAATACACTGTACTTGCTGGGAACAGACGCGAGGGCTATTTGCACTGTGTATGGCAATGGGAGCGCAATAGTGACTCTTCTTACCAGAAAAAAACTCTTGCTCGTAGGACCAGAAACTGCATGTGATTCAACTCCATTTCTGACTGGAAAGCAAATGCTAGCTCGACTTTCAAGAAACACACTCTGCTTTGGAGAAAACGGCACTCTTCTACTCTACTGTGTTTCCTATAGGGTCCGAACAGTGAGCTTGCTCAGAACAAAAGTACTGTGCTTCCTATACACACAGCCATATCTAGTTCAACTATGCTTAGGAAACTGACAAGAACAGTAGCTCCTCTTCAGTCCAATACACTGTACTTGCTTAGAACAGACAAGAGTGCTATTTGCACTGTGTATGACATTGGGACCGCAACAGTGACTCTTCTTACCAGAAAACAACACTTACTCGTAGGACCAGAAACTGCATGGGATTCAACTCCATTTAGGACTGGGAAACAAACGCTATCTTGCCTTACAAGAAACACAATCTGCTTTTGAGAAAAGAGCACTCTTCTACTCTACTGTGTTTCTTAAGTGTTCCGAACAGTGAGCTTGCTCAGAACAAAAGAACTGTGCTTCCTACACACACGGGCCATATCTAGTTCAACTCTGCTTAGGAAACTGACAAGAAAAGAAGCTCCTCTTCAGTACAATACACTGTACTTGCTGGGAACAGACGCGAGTGCTATTTGCACTGTGTATGGCAATGTGAGCTCAATAGTGACTTTCCTTACCAGAAAACAACTCTTGCTCGTAGGACCGAAAACTGCATGTGATTCAACTCCATTTAGAACTGGGAAATAAACACTAGCTTGCCTTACAAGAAACACACTCTGCTTTTGAGAAAAGAGCACTCTTCTACTCTACTGTGTTTCTTATATGGCCAGAACAGTGAGCTTACTCAGAACAAAAGACCTGTGCTTCCTACACACACGGCCATATCTAGTTCAATTTTACTTAGGAAACTGACAAGAACAGTAGCTCCTCTTCAGTCCAGTACACTGTACTTACTGGGAACAGACGCGAGTGCTATTTGCACTGTGTACAGCAATGGGAGCACAATAGTGTCTCTCCTTACCAGAAAACAACTCTTGCTCAGAGGAACAGGAACTGCATGTGATTCAACTCCACTTAGGACTGGGAAACAAATGCTAGCTCGCCTTACAAGAAACATGCTGTGCTTTTGAGAAAAGAGCACTCTTCTACTCTACTGTTTTTCTTATATGGCCAGAACAGTGAGCTTGCTCAGAACAAAAAATCTGTGCTTCCTACACACACGGACATATCTAGTTCAATTCTGCTTAGGAAACTGACAAGAGCAGTAGCTCCTCTTCAGTCCAATACACTGTACTTGCTGGGAACAGACGAGAGTGCTATTTGCACTGTGTATGGCAGTGGGAGCGCAATAGTGACTTTCCTTATTAGAAAACAACCCTTGCTCGTAGGACCAGAAACTGCATGTGATTCAACTCCATTTAGGTCTGGGAAACAAACACTAGCTCGCCTTACATGAAACACGCTCTGCTTTTGAGAAAAGAGCACTGTTCTACTCTACTGTGTTTCCTATGGGGTCAGAACAGTGAGCTTGCTCAGAACAAAAGAACTGTGCTTCCTACACACATAGATCATACCTAGTTCAACTCTGCTTAGGAAACTGACAGGAACAGTAGCACCTATTCAGTCCAATACACTGTACTTGCTGGGAACAGACGCGAGTGCTCTTTGCACTTTGTATGGCATTTGGAGCGCAATAGTGACTCTTTTTACCAGAAAACAACTCTTGCTTGTAGGAACAAAAACTGCATGTGACTCAACTCCATTTAGGACTGGGAAACAAACGGGAGCTCGACTTACAAGAAACACACTCTGCTTTAGAGAAAGGAGAACTCATCTACTCTACTGTGTTTCCTATAGGGCCAGAACAGTGAGCTTGCTCACAACAAGAGAACTGTGCTTCCTACACACACGGGCCATATCTAGTTCAACTCTGCTTAGGAAACTGACAAGAACAGTAGCTCCTCTTCAGTCCGATACACTGTACTTGCTGGGTACAGACGCGAGTGCTATTTGCACTGTGTATGGCAATGGGAACACAATAATGACTTTCCTTACCAGAAAACAACTCTTGCTCGTAGGACCCGAAACTGCATGTGATTCAACTCCATTTAGTACTAGGAAACAAATGCTAGCTCGCCTTACATGAAACATACTCTGCTTTTGAGCAAAGAGCACTCGTCTACTATACTGTGTTTCCTATAGTGCCAGAACAGTGAGCTTGCTCAGAACAAAAGAACTGTGCTTCCTACTCACAAGGGCCATATCTAGTTCAACTCTGCTTAGGAAACTGACAAGAACAGAATCCTCTTCAGGCCAATACACAGTACATGCTGGGAACAGACGCAAGTGCTATTTGCCCTGTGTATGACAAAGGGAGTGCAATTCTGAGTCTTCTTAAAAGAAAACAACTCTTGCTCATAGGACCTGAAACTGCATGTGATCCAACTCCCTTTAGGGCTGGGACACAAACGCTAGCTCGCCTTACAGGAAACACACTCTGCTTTTGAGAAAAGAGCACTCTTCTACTCTACTGTGTTTCCTATGGTGTCCGAACAGTGAGCTTGCTCAGAACAAAAGAACTGTGCTTCCTACACACACGGGCCATATCTAGTTCAACTCCGCTTAGGGAACTGACAAGAACAGTACCACCTCTTCTGTCCAATACACTTTACTTGCTGGGAACAGACGCCAGTGCTATTTGCACTGTCTATGGCAAAGGGAGCGCAAGAGTGACTCTTCTTACAGGAAACAACTCTTGCTAGTAGGACCAGAAACTGCATGTGATTCAACTCCATTTAGGACTAGGAAACAAACGCTAGCTCGCCTTACAAGAAACACACTCTGCTTTTCAGAAAAGAGCACTCTTCTTCTCTACTGTGTTTCCTATGGGGTCCAAACAGTGAGCTTGCTCAGAACAAAAGAACTGTGCTTCCTACACACACGGGCCATATCTCGTTCTACTCTGCTTAGGAAACTGTCAAGAACAGTAGCTCCTCCTCAGTCCGATACACTGTACATGCTGGGAACAGACGCGAGTGCTATTTGCACTGTGTACAGTGATGAGAGCGCTATAGTGACTTTCTTATCAGAAAAGAACTCTTGCTTGTAGGACCAGAAACTGCATGTCATTCAACTCCATTTAGGACTGGGAAACAAATGCTAGCTCGCCTTACAAGAAACGCACTCTGCTTTTGAGAAAAGAGCACTCTTGTACTCTCCTGTGTTTCCTATAGGGCCAGAACAGTGAGCTTGCTCAGAAGAAAAGAACTGTGCTTCCTACACACACGGAACATATCTAGTTCAACTCTGCTTAGGAAACTGACAAGAACAGTAGTTCCTATTCAGTCCAATACACTGTACTTGCTGGGAACAGACACAAGTGCTATTTGAAATGTGTATGGCAATGGGAGCGCAATGAGACTTTCCTTACCAGAAAAGAACTCTTGTTCGTAGGACCTGAAACTGCATGTGATTCAACTCCATTTAGGACTAGGAAACAAACGCTAGCTCGCCTTACAAGAAACACACTCTGCTTTTGAGAAAAGAGCACTCTTCTACTCTACTGTGTTTCCTATAGGGCCAGAACAGTGAGCTTGCTCAGAACATAAGAACTGTGCTTCCTACACACACGGGCCATATCTACTTCAACTCTGCTTAGGAAACTGACAAGAAAAGTAGCTCCTCTTCAGTCCTATACACTGTACTTGCTGGGAACAGACGCGAGTGCTATTTGCACTGTGTATTGCAAGGGGAGCGCAATAGTGACTTTCCTTACCAGAAAACAACTCTTGCTCATAGGACCAGAAACTGCATGTGATTCAAATCCATTTAGGACTGGGAAACAAACGCTAGCTCGCCTTACAAGAAACACACTCTGCTTTTGAGAAAAGCACACTCTTATACTCTACTGTGTTTCCTATAGGGTCCGAACAGTGAGCTTTCTCAGAACAAAAGAACTGTGCTTCCTACACACACGGCCATATCTAGTTCAATTCTGCTTAGGAACCTGAAAGAAGAGTAGATCCTCTTCAGTCCAATACACTGTACTTGCTGGGAAAAGACGCCAGTGCTCTTTGTCCTGTATATGGCAATGGAAGCACAATAGTGACTCTTCTTACCAGAAAACAACTCTTGCTCGTAGGACCAGAAACTGCATGTGATTCAACTCCATTTAGGACTGGGAAACAAACGATAGCTCGCCTTACAAGAAACACACTCTGCTTTAGAGAAAAGAGCACTCTTCTACTCTACTGTGTTTCCTATAGGGCCAGAACAGTGAGCTTGCTCAGAAAAAAAAACTGTGCTTACTACACACACGGGCCATATCTACTTCAACTCTGCTTAGGAAACTGACAAGAACAGTAGCTCCTCTTCAGTCCGATACACTGTACTTGCTGGGAACAGACGCCAGTGCTATTTCCACTGTGGATGGCAATGGGAGCACAATAGTGACTTTCCTTACCAGAAAACAGCTCTTGCTCGTAGGACCAGAAACTGCATAAGATTCAACTCCATTTAGGACTGAGAAACAAATGCTAGCTTGCCTTCCATGAAACACACTCTGCTTTTGAGAAAAGAGCACTCTTCTACTCTACTGTGTTTCCTATGGGGTACGAACAGTGAGCTTGCTCAGAACAAAAGAACTGTGCTTCCTACACACACGGGCCATATCTAGTTCAACTCGGCTTAGGAAACTGACAAGAACAGTAGCTCCTCTTCAGTCCGATACAATGTACTTGCTGGGAACAGAGGCGAGCGCTATTTGCACTGTGTATGGCAATGGGAGCGCAATAGTGACTTTCCTTACCAGAAAACAACTCTTGCTCGTAGGACCAGAAACTGCATGTGATTCAACTCCATTTAGGACTAAGAAACAAATGCTAGCTCGCCTTACATGAAACATGCTCTGCTTTTGAGAAAAGAGCACTCTTCTACTCTACTGTGTTTCTTATAAGGTCCAAACAGTGAGCTTGCTCAGAACCAAAGAACTGTGCTTCCTACACACACGGATCATGTTTAGTTCAACTCTGCTTAGTAAACTGACAAGAACAGTAGCTCCTATTCAGTCCAATACAATGTACTTGCGGGGAACAGACGCGAGTGCTATTTGCACTGTGTATGGCAATTGGAGCCCAATAATGACATGTCTTACCAGAAAACAACTCTTGCTCATAGGACAAAAAACTGCATGTGACTCAACTCCATTTAGGACTGGGAAACAAACACTAGCTCGACTTTTAAGAAACACACTCTGCTTTTGAGAAAAGAGCACTCTTCAACTCTACTGTGTTTCCTATGTGTTCTGAAAAGTGAGCTTGCTCAGAACAAAAAAACTGTGCTTCCTACACACACGGCCATATCTAGTTCAAGTCTGCTTAGGAACCTGACAAGAACAGTAGATCCTCATCAGTCCAATACACTGTACTTCCTGGGAACAGACGCCAGTGCTATTTGTCCTGTGTATGGCAATGGCAGCGCAATAGTGACTCTTCTTACCAGAAAACAACTCTTGCTCGTGGACCAGAAACTGCATGTGATTCAACTCCATTTAGGACTGGGAAACAAACGCTAGCTCGCCCTACAAGAAACACACTCTGCTTTTGAGAAAAGAGCACTCTTCTACTCTACTGTGTTTCCTATGGGGTCCAAACAGTGAGCTTGCTCAGAACAAAAGAACTGTGCTTCCTACACACGCGGGACATATCTCGTTCAACTCTGCTTAGGAAACTGACAAGAACAGTAGCTCCTCTTCAGTCCAATACACTGTACTTGCTGGGAACAGACGTGAGTGCTATTTGCACTGTGTATGGCAATGGGAGCACAATAGTGACTTTCCTTACCAGAAAAAAACTCTTGGTCGTAGGACCAGAAACTGCATGTGACTCAACTCCATTTAGGACTGGGAAACAAACGCTAGCTCGCCTTACAAGAAACACAATCTGCTTTTGAGAAAAGAGCACTCTTCTACTCTACTGTGTTTCCTATAGGGCCAGAACAGTGAGCTTGCTCAGAACAAAAGAACTGTGCTTCCTACACACACGGCCATATCTAGATCAACTCTGCTGAGGAAACTGACAAGAACAGTAGCTCCTAATCAGTCCAATACACTGTACTTGAAGGGAACAGACGCGAGTACTATTTGCACTGTGTATGGCATTTGGAGCGCAATAGTGACTCTTCTTACCAGAAAACAACTCTTGCTCGTAGGACCAAAAACTGCATGTGACACAACTCCATTTAGGACTGGGAAACAAACGCGAGCTCACCTTACAAGAAAAACACTCTGCTTTAGAGAAAAGAGCACTCTTCTACTCTACTGTGTTTCCTAAGGGGTCCAAACAGTGAGCTAGCTCAGAACAAAAGAACTGTGCTTCCTGCACACACGGGCCATATCTCGTTCAACTCTTCTTAGGAAACAGACAAGAACAGTACCTCCTATTCAGTCCAATACACTGTACTTGCTGGGAACAGACGCGAGTGCTATTTGCACTGTGTATGGCAATTGGAACACAATAGTGACTCGACTTACCAGAAAACAACTCTTGCTCATAGGACAAAAAACTGCATGTGACTCAACTCCATTTAGTACTGGGAAACAAACGCTAGCTTGTATTCCAAGAAACACACTCTGCTTTTGAGAAAAGAGCACTCTTCTACTCTACTGTTTCCTATGTGTTCCGAACAGTGAGCTTGCTCATAACAAAAAAACTGTGCTTCGAACAAACACGGCCATATCTAGTTCAAGTCTGCTTAGGAACCTGACAAGAACAGTAGATCCTCTTCTTTCCGATACACTGTACTTGCTGGGAACAGACGCATGTGCTATTTGCACTGTGTATGGCAATGGGAGCGCAATAGTGACTTTCCTTACCATAAAACAACTCTTGCTCGTAGGACCAGAAACTGCATGTGATTCAACTCCATTTAGGACAGGGAAACAAATGCTAGCTCGCCTTACATGAAACACACTCTGCTTTTGAGAAAAGAGCACTCTTCTACTCTACTGTGTTTCCAATGGGGTCTAAACAGTGAGCTTGCTCAGAACAAAAGAACTGTGCTTCCTACACACACGGGCCATATCTAGTTCAACTCTGCTTAGGAAACTGACAAGAAGAGTAGCTCCTCTTCAGTCCATTACACTGTACTTGCTCGGAACAGACGCGAGTGCTATTTGCACTGTATAAGGCAATTGGAGCACAATAGTGACTCGTCTTACCAGAAAACAACTCTTGCTCGTAGGACAAAAAACTGCATGTGACTCAACTCCATTTAGGACTGGGAAACAAGTGCTAGCTCGCCTTCCAAAAACACACTCTGCTTTTGAGAAAAGAGCACTCTTCTACTCTACTGTGTTTCCTATGTGTTCCGAACAGTGAGCTTGCTCAGAACAAAAAAACTGTGCTTCCTACACACACGGCCATATCTAGTTCAAGTCTGCTTAGGAAACTGACAAGAACAGTAGCTCCTACTCAGTCTGATACACTGTACTTGCTGGGAACACACGCGAGTGCTATTTTCACTGTATATGGCATTTCGAGCGCAACAGTGACTCTTCTTACCAGAAAACAACTCTTGCGCGTAGGACAAAAAACTGCATGTGACTCAACTCCATTTAGGACTGGGAAACAAACGTGAGCTCGCCTTACAATAAACACACTCTGCTTTTAAGAAAAGTGCACTCTTCTGCTCTACTGTGTTTCCTATAGGGCCAGAATAGTGAGCTTGCTCAGAACATAAGAACTGTGCTTCCTACACACACGGGCCATATCTAGTTGAACTCTGCTTAGGAAACTGACAAGAACAGTAGCTCCTCTTCAGTCTGATACACTGTACTTGCTGGGAACAGACGCATGTGCTATTTGCACTGTGTATGGCAATGGGAGCGCAATAGTGACTTTCCTTACCAGAAAACAACTCTTGCTCATAGGACCAGAAACTGCATGTGATTCCACTCCATTTAGGACTGGGAAACAAACGCTAGCTCGCCTTACAAGAAACACACTCTGCTTTAGATAAAAGAGCCCTCTTCTACTCTACTGTTTCCTATGTGTTGCGAACAGTGAGCTTGCTCAGAACATAAAAACTGTGCTTCCTACACACACGGCCATATCTAGTTCAAGTCTGCTTAGGAAACTGACAAGAACAGTAGCTCCTATTCAGTCCAATACACTGTGCTCCTGGGAACAGACAACAGTGCTATTTGTCCTGTGTATGGCAATGGCAGCGCAATAATGACTCTTCTTACCATAAAACAACTCTTGCTCGTAGGACCAGAAACTGCATGTGATTCAACTCCATTTAGGACTGAGAAACCAACGCTAGCTCTCCTTACAAGAAACACACTCTGCTTTAGAGAAGAGAGCACTCTTCTACTCTACTGTGTTTCATATAGGGCCAGAACAGTGAGCTTGCTCAGAACAAAAGAACTGTGCTTCCTACACACACGGCCATATCTAGTTCAATTCTGCTTAGGAACCTGACAAGAACAGTAGATCCTCTTCAGTCCAATACACTGTACTGCTGGGAACAGACAACAGTGCTATTAGTCCTGTGTATGGCAATGGCAGCGCAATAGTGACTCTTCTTACCATAAAACAACTCTTGCTCGAAGGAACAGAAACTGCATGTGATTACTCTCCATTTAGGACTGGGAAACAAACGCTAGCTCGCCTTACAAGAAACACACTCTGCTTTAGAGAAAAGAGGACTCTTCTACTCTACTGTGTTTACTATAGGGCCAGAACAGTGAGCTTGCTCAGAACAAAAGAACTGTGCTTCCTACACTCGGGCCATATCTAGTTCAACTCTGCTTAGGAAACTGACAAGAACAGTAGCTCCTCTTCAGTCCAATACACTGTACTTCCTGGGAACAGACGGGACTGCTATTTGCACTGTGTATGGCTATTGGAGCACAATAGTGACTCGTCTTACCAGAAAACAACTCTTGCTCATAGGACAAAAAACTGCATGTGACTCAACTCCATTTAGGACTGGGAAACAAACGCTAGCTCGCCTTACAAGAAACAAACTCTGCTTTTGAGAAAAGAGCACTCTTCTACTCTACTGTGTTTCCTATGGGTTCCGAACAGTGAGCTTGCTCAGAACAAAAAACTGTGCTTCCTACACACACGGCCATATCTAGTTCAATTCTGCTTAGGAACCTGACAAGAACAGTAGATCCTCTTCCATCCAATACACTGTACTTGCTGGGAAAACACGCCAGTGTTATTTGTCCTGTGAATGGAAAAGGCAGCGCAATAGTGACTCTTCTTACCAGAAAACAACTCTTGCTTGTAGGAACAGAAACTGCATGTGATTCAACTCCATTTAGGACTGGGAAACAAACGCTAGCTCGCCCTACAAGAAACACACTCTGCTTTGAGAAAAGAGCACTCTTCTACTCTACTGTGTTTCCTATGGGGTCTAAACAGTGAGCTTGCTCAGAACAAAAGAACTGTGCTTCCTACACACGCGGGACATATCTCGTTCAACTCTGCTTAGGAAACTGACAAGAACAGTAGCTCCTATTCAGTCCGATACACTGTACTTGATGGTAACAGACGGGAGTGCTATTTGCACTGTGTATGGCAATGAGAGCGCAATAGTGACTTTCCTTACCAGAAAACAACTCTTGTTCACAGGACCAGAAACTGCTTGGGATTCAACTCCATATAGGACTGGAAAACAAATGCTAGCTCCCCTTACAAGAAACACAATCTGCTTTTGAGAAAAGTGCACTCTTCTACTCTACTGTGATTCCTATAGGGCCAGACAGTGAGCTTGCTCAGAACAGAAGAACTGTGCTTCCTACACACACGGTCATATCTAGTTCAACTCTGCTTAGGAACCTGACAAGAACAGTAGCTCCTATTCAGTCCAATACACTGTAATTGCTGGGAACAGACGCGAGTGCTATTTGCACTGTGTATGGCAATGGGAGCGCAATAGTGACTTTCCTTACCAGAAAACAACCCTTGCTCGTAGGACCAGAAACTGCATGTGATTCACCTCCATTTAGGACTGGGAAACAAATGCTAGCTCGCCTTACCTGAAACACACCCTGCTTTTGAGAAAAAGCACTCTTCTACTCTACTGTGTTTCCAAAGGGGTCCAAAGAGTGAGCTTGCTCAGAACAAAAGAACTGTGCTTCCCACACACGGACCATATCTATTTCGACTCTGCTTAGGAAACTGTCAAGAACAGTAGCTCCTCCTCAGTCCGATACACTGTACATGCTGGGAACAGACGCGAGTGCTATTTGCACTGTGTACGGTGATGGGAACGCTATAGTGACTTTCTTATCAGAAACAACTCTTGCTCGTAGGACCAGAAACTGCATGTCATTCAACTCCATTTAGGACTGGGAAACAAATGCTAGCTTGCCTTACAAGAAACACACTCTGCTTTTGAGAAAAGAGCACTCTTCTACTCTACTGTGTTTCCTATGGGGTACGAACAGTGAGCTTGCTCAGAACAAAAGAACTGTGCTTCCTACACACACGGGCCATATCTAGTTCAACTCGGCTTAGGAAACTGACAAGAACAGTAGCTCCTCTTCAGTCTGATACAATGTACTTGCTGGGAACAGAGGCGAGTGCTATTTGCACTGTGTATGGCATTGGGAGCGCAATAGTGACTTTCCTTACCGGAAAACAACTCTTGCTCGTAGGACCAGAAACTGCATGTGATTCAACTCCATTTAGGACTAAGAAACAAATGCTAGCTCGCCTTACATGAAACATGCTCTGCTTTTGAGAAAAGAGCACTCTTCTACTCTACTGTGTTTCTTATGGGGTCCAAACAGTGAGCTTGCTCAGAACCAAAGAACTGTGCTTCCTACACACACGGATCATGTTTAGTTCAACTCTGCTTAGTAAACTGACAAGAACAGTAGCTCCTATTCAGTCCAATACAATGTACTTGCGGGGAACAGACGCGAGTGCTATTTGCACTGTGTATGGCAATTGGAGCACAATAATGACATGTCTTACCAGAAAACAACTCTTGCTCGTAGGACAAAAAACTGCATGTGACTCAACTCCATTTAGGACTGGGAAACAAACACTAGCTCGACTTTTAAGAAACACACTCTGCTTTTGAGAAAAGAGCACTCTTCTACTCTACTGTGTTTCCTATATGTTCTGAAAAGTGAGCTTGCTCAGAACAAAAAAACTGTGCTTCCTACACACACGGCCATATCTAGTTCAAGTCTGCTTAGGAACCTGACAAGAACAGTAGATCCTCATCAGTCCAATACACTGTACTTCCTGGGAACAGACGCCAGTGCTATTTGTCCTGTGTATGGCAATGGCAGCGCAATAGTGACTCTTCTTACCAGAAAACAACTCTTGCTCGTGGACCAGAAACTGCATGTGATTCAACTCCATTTAGGACTGGGAAATAAACGCTAGCTCGCCCTACAAGAAACACACTCTGCTTTTGAGAAAAGAGCACTCTTCTACTCTACTGTGTTTCCTATGGGGTCCAAACAGTGAGCTTGCTCAGAACAAAAGAACTGTGCTTCCTACACACGCGGGACATATCTCGTTCAACTCTGCTTAGGAAACTGACAAGAACAGTAGCTCCTCTTCAGTCCAATACACTGTACTTGCTGGGAACAGACGTGAGTGCTATTTGCACTGTGTATGGCAATGGGAGCACAATAGTGACTTTCCTTACCAGAAAACAACTCTTGGTCGTAGGACCAGAAACTGCATGTGATACAACTCCATTTAGGACTGGGAAACAAACGCTAGCTCGCCTTACAAGAAACACAATCTGCTTTTGAGAAAAGAGCACTCTTCTACTCTACTGTGTTTCCTATAGGGCCAGAACAGTGAGCTTGCTCAGAACAAAAGAACTGTGCTTCCTACACACACGGCCATATCTAGATCAACTCTGCTGAGGAAACTGACAAGAACAGTAGCTCCTAATCAGTCCAATACACTGTACTTGAAGGGAACAGACGCGAGTACTATTTGCACTGTGTATGGCATTTGGAGCGCAATAGTGACTCTTCTTACCAGAAAACAACTCTTGCTCGTAGGACCAAAAACTGCATGTGACACAACTCCATTTAGGACTGGGAAACAAACGCGAGCTCACCTTACAAGAAAAACACTCTGCTTTAGAGAAAAGAGCACTCTTCTACTCTACTGTGTTTCCTAAGGGGTCCAAACAGTGAGCTAGCTCAGAACAAAAGAACTGTGCTTCCTGCACACACGGGCCATATCTCTTTCAACTCTTCTTAGGAAACAGACAAGAACAGTACCTCCTATTCAGTCCAATACACTGTACTTGCTGGGAACAACGCGAGTGCTATTTGCACTGTGTAAGGCAATTGGAACACAATAGTGACTCGACTTACCAGAAAACAACTCTTGCTCATAGGACAAAAAACTGCATGTGACTCAACTCCATTTAGTACTGGGAAACAAACGCTAGCTTGTATTCCAAGAAACACACTCTGCTTTTGAGAAAAGAGCACTCTTCTACTCTACTGTTTCCTATGTGTTCCGAACAGTGAGCTTGCTCATAACAAAAAAACTGTGCTTCGAACAAACACGGCCATATCTAGTTCAAGTCTGCTTAGGAACCTGACAAGAACAGTAGATCCTCTTCTTTCCGATACACTGTACTTGCTGGGAACAGACGCATGTGCTATTTGCACTGTGTATGGCAATGGGAGCGCAATAGTGACTTTCCTTACCATAAAACAACTCTTGCTCGTAGGACCAGAAACTGCATGTGATTCAACTCCATTTAGGACAGGGAAACAAATGCTAGCTCGCCTTACATGAAACACACTCTGCTTTTGAGAAAAGAGCACTCTTCTACTCTACTGTGTTTCCAATGGGGTCTAAACAGTGAGCTTGCTCAGAACAAAAGAACTGTGCTTCCTACACACACGGGCCATATCTAGTTCAACTCTGCTTAGGAAACTGACAAGAAGAGTAGCTCCTCTTCAGTCCATTACACTGTACTTGCTCGGAACAGACGCGAGTGCTATTTGCACTGTATAAGGCAATTGGAGCACAATAGTGACTCGTCTTACCAGAAAACAACTCTTGCTCGTAGGACAAAAAACTGCATGTGACTCAACTCCATTTAGGACTGGGAAACAAACGCTAGCTCGCCTTACAAGAAACACAATCTGCTTTTGAGAAAAGAGCACTCTTCTACTCTACTGTTTCCTATGTGTTCCGAACAGTGAGCTTGCTCAGAACAAAAAAACTGTGCTTCCTACAAACACGGCCATATCTAATTCAAGTAGCTTAGGAACCTGACAAGAACAGTAGCTCCTATTCAGTCCGATACACTGTACTTGCTGGGAACAGACGCGAGTGCTATTTGCACTGTATATGGCATTTGGAGCACAACAGTGACTTTTCTTACCAGAAAACAACTCTTGCTAGTGGGACCAAAAACTGCATGTGACTCAACTCCATTTATGACTGGGAAACAAACGTGAGCTCGCCTTACAAGGAACACACTCTGCTTTTAAGAAAAGTGCACTCTTCTACTCTACTGTGTTTCCTATAGGGCCAGAACAGTGAGCTTGCTCAGAACATAAGAACTGTGCTTCCTACACACACGGGCCATATCTAGTTCAACTCTGCTTAGGAAACTGACAAGAACAGTAGCTCCTCTTCAGTCTGATACACTGTATTTGCTGGGAACAGACGCATGAGCTATTTGCACTGTGTATGGCAATGGGAGCGCAATAGTGACTTTCCTTACCAGAAAACAACTGTTGCTCATAGGACCAGAAACTGCATGTGATTCCACTCCATTTAGGACTGTGAAACAAACGCTAGCTCGCCTTAAAAGAAACACACTCTGCTTTAGAGAAAAGAGCACTCTTCTACTCTACTGTGTTTCCTATGGGGTCCAAAGAGTGAGCCTGCTCAGAACAAAAGAACTGTGCTTCCTACACACACGGGCCATATCTAGTTCACTTCTGCTTAGGAAACTGACAAGAACAGTAGCTCCTTTTCAGTCCAATACACTGTATTTGCTGGGAACAGACGCCAGTGCTATTTGTCCTGTGTAGGGCAATGGCAGCACAATATTGACTCTTCTTACCAGAAAACAACTCTTGCTCGTAGGACCAGAAACTGCATGGGATTCAACTCCATTTAGGACTGGGAAACAAACGCTAGCTCGCCTTACAAGAAACACACTTTGCTTTTGAGAAAAGAGCACTCTTCTACTCTACTGAGTTTCCTAAGTGGTCCAAACAGTGAGCTTGCTCAGAACAAAGAACTGTGCTTCCTTCAAACACCGACCATATCTAGTTCAACTCTGCTTAGGAAACTGACAAAAACAGTAGCTCCTCTTCAGTCTGATACGCTGTACTTCCTGGGAACAGACACGAATGCTATTTGCACTGTATATGGCAATGGGAGCGCAATAGTGACATTCCTTACCAGAAAACAACTCTTGCTCGTAGGACCAGAAACTGCATGTGATTCAACTCAATTTAGGACTGGGAAACCAATGCTAGCTCGCCTTACATGAAACACACTCTGCTTTTGAGAAAAGAGCACTCTTCTACTCTACTGTGTTTCCTATGGGGTCAGAACAGTGAGATTGCTCAGAACAAAAGAACTGTGCTTCCTACACACACGGGCCATATCTAGTTCAACTCTGCTTAGGAAACTGACAAGAACAGTAGCTCCTCTTCAGTCCAATACACTGTACTTGCGGGGAACAGATGCAAGTGTTATTTGCACTGTGTATGGCTATTGGAGCACAATAGTGACTCGTCTTACCAGAAAACAACTCTTGCTCGTAGGACAAAAAACTGCATGTGACTCAACTCCATTTAGGACTGGGAAACAAACGCTAGCTCGCCTTCCAAGAAACACACTCTGCTTTTGAGAAAAGAGCACTCTTCTACTCTACTGTTTCCTATGTGTTCCGAACAGTGAGCTTGCTCAGAACAAAAAAACTGTGCTTCCTACAAACACGGCCATATCTAATTCAAGTCTGCTTAGGAACCTGACAAGAACAGTAGCTCCTATTCAGTCCGATACACTGTACTTGCTGGGAACAGACGCTAGTGCTATTTGAACTGTATATGGCATTTGGAGCGCAACAGTGACTCTTCTTACCAGAAAACAACTCTTCCTAGTAGGACCAAAAACTGCATGTGACTCAACTCCATTTAGGACTGGGAAACAAACGCGAGCTCGCCTTCCAAGAAACACACTCTGCTTTTAAGAAAAGTGCACTCTTCTACTCTACTGTGTTTCCTATAGGGCCAGAACAGTGAGCTTGCTCAGAACATAAGAACTGTGCTTCCTACACACACGGGCCATATCTAGTTCAACTCTGCTTAGGAAACTGACAAGAACAGTAGCTCCTCTTCAGTCTGATACACTGTACTTGCTGGGAACAGACGCATGTGCTATTTGCACTGTGTATGGCAATGGGAGCGCAATAGTGACTTTCCTTACCAGAAAACAACTCTTGCTCATAGGACCAGAAACTGCATGTGATTCCACTCCATTTAGGACTGCGAAACAAACGCTAGCTCGCCTTACAAGAAACACACTCTGCTTTAGAGAAAAGAGCACTCTTCTACTCTACTGTGTTTCCTATGGGGTCCAAACAGTGAGCTTGCTCAGAACAAAAGAACTGTGCTTCCTACACACACGGACCATATCTAGTTCACTTCTACTTAGGAAACTGACAAGAACAGTAGCTCCTTTTCAGTCCAATACACTGTATTTGCTGGGAACAGACGCCAGTGCTATTTGTCCTGTGTAGGGCAATGGCAGCGCAATATTGACTCTTCTTACCAGAAAACAACTCTTGCTCGTAGTACCAGAAACTGCATGGGATTCAACTCTATTTAGGACTGGGAAACAAACGCTAGCTCGCCTTACAAGAAACACACTTTGCTTTTGAGAAAAGAGCACTCTTCTACTCTACTGAGTTTCCTATGTGGTCCAAACAGTGAGCTTGCTCAGAACAAAAGAACTGTGCTTCCTTCAAACACCGACCATATCTAGTTCAACTCTGCTTAGGAAACTGACAAAAACAGTAGCTCCTCTTCAGTCCGATACGCTGTACTTCCTGGGAACAGACACGAGTGCTATTTGCACTGTATATGGCAATGGGAGCACAATAGTGACTTTCCTTATCAGAAAACAACTCTTGCTCGTAGGACCAGAAACTGCATGTGATTCAACTCAATTTAGGACTGGGAAACCAATGCTAGCTCGCCTTACATGAAACACACTCTGCTTTTGAGAAAAGAGCACTCTTCTATTCTACTGTGATTCCTATAGGGCCAGAACTATGAGCTTGCTCAGAACAAAAGAACTGTGCTTCCTACACACGGCCATATCTAGTTCAACTCTGCTTAGGAACCTGACAAGAACAGTAGATCCTCTTCTGTCCAATACACTGTACATGCTGGGAACAGACGCGTGTGCTATTTGCCCTTTGTATGACAATGGGAGCACAATAGTGACTCTTCTTACCAGAAAACAACTCTTGGTCGTAGGACCAGAAACTGCATGTGATTCATCTCCATTTAGGAGTGGGAAACAAACACTAACTCGACTTACAAAAACACACTCTGATTTAGAGAAAAAAAGCACTCTTCTACTCTATTGTGTTTCCTAAGAGGTCCAAACAGTGAACTTGCTCAGAACAAAAGAACTGTGCTTCCTACACACACGGCCATATCTAGTTCAAGTCTGCTTAGGAACCTGACAAGAACAGTAGATCCTCTTCCATCCAATACACTGTACTTGCTGGGAAAACACGCCAGTGTTATTTGTCCTGTGTATGGAAAAGGCAGCGCAATAGTGACTCTTCTTAACAGAAAACAACTCTTGCTTGTAGGAACAGAAACTGCATGTGATTCAACTCCATTTAGGACTGGGAAACAAACGCTAGCTCGCCCTACAAGAAACACACTCTGCTTTGAGAAAAGAGCACTCTTCTACTCTACTGTGTTTCCTATGGGGTCAGAACAGTGAGATTGCTCAGAACAAAAGAACTGTGCTTCCTACACACACGGGCCATATCTAGTTCAACTCTGCTTAGGAAACTGACAAGAACAGTAGCTCCTCTTCAGTCCAATACACTGTACTTGCGGGGAACAGATGCAAGTGTTATTTGCACTGTGTGGCTATTGGAGCACAATAGTGACTCGTCTTACCAGAAAACAACTCTTGCTCGTAGGACAAAAAACTGCATGTCACTCAACTCCATTTAGGACTGGGAAACAAACGCTAGCTCGCCTTCCAAGAAACACACTCTGCTTTTGAGAAAAGAGCACTCTTCTACTCTACTGTTTCCTATGTGTTCCGAACAGTGAGCTTGCTCAGAACAAAAAAACTGTGCTTCCTACAAACACGGCCATATCTAATTCAAGTCTGCTTAGGAACCTGACAAGAACAGTAGCTCCTATTCAGTCCGATACACTGTACTTGCTGGGAACAGACGCTAGTGCTATTTGAACTGTATATGGCATTTGGAGCGCAACAGTGACTCTTCTTACCAGAAAACAACTCTTGCTAGTAGGACCAAAAACTGCATGTGACTCAACTCCATTTAGGACTGGGAAACAAACGCGAGCTCGCCTGCCAAGAAACACACTCTGCTTTTAAGAAAAGTGCACTCTTCTACTCTACTGTGTTTCCTATAGGGCCAGAACAGTGAGCTTGCTCAGAACATAAGAACTGTGCTTCCTACACACACGGGCCATACTAGTTCAACTCTGCTTAGGAAACTGACAAGAACAGTAGCTCCTCTTCAGTCTGATACACTGTACTTGCTGGGAACAGACGCATGTGCTATTTGCACTGTGTATGGCAATGGGAGCGCAATAGTGACTTTCCTTACCAGAAAACAACTCTTGCTCATAGGACCAGAAACTGCATGTGATTCCACTCCATTTAGGACTGCGAAACAAACGCTAGCTCGCCTTACAAGAAACACACTCTGCTTTAGAGAAAAGAGCACTCTTCTACTCTACTGTGTTTCCTATGGGGTCCAAACAGTGAGCTTGCTCAGAAAAAAAGAACTGTGCTTCCTACACACACGGACCATATCTAGTTCACTTCTACTTAGGAAACTGACAAGAACAGTAGATCCTCTTCAGTCCAATACACTGTACATGCTGGGAACAGACGCGTGTGCTATTTGCCCTTTGTATGACAATGGGAGCACAATAGTGACTTTCCTTATCAGAAAACAACTCTTGCTCGTAGGACCAGAAACTGCATGTGATTCAACTCAATTTAGGACTGGGAAACCAATTCTAGCTCGCCTTACATGAAACACACTCTGCTTTTGAGAAAAGAGCACTCTTCTACTCTACTGTGATTCCTATAGGGCCAGAACATTGAGCTTGCTCAGAACAAAAGAACTGTGCTTCCTACACATGGCCATATCTAGTTCAACTCTGCTTAGGAACCTGACAAGAACAGTAGATCCTCTTCAGTCCAATACACTGTACATGCTGGGAACAGACGCGTGTGCTATTTGCCCTTTGTATGACAATGGGAGCACAATAGTGACTCTTCTTACCAGAAAACAACTCTTGCTCGTAGGACCAGAAACTGCATGTGATTCATCTCCATTTAGGAGTGGGAAACAAACACTAACTCGACTTACAAAAACACACTCTGATTTAGAGAAAAAAAGCACTCTTCTACTCTATTGTGTTTCCTAAGAGGTCCAAACAGTGAACTTGCTCAGAACAAAAGAACTGTGCTTCCTACACACACGGCCATATCTAGTTCAAGTCTGCTTAGGAACCTGACAAGAACAGTAGATCCTCTTCCATCCAATACACTGTACTTGCTTGGAAAACACGCCAGTGTTATTTGTCCTGTGTATGGAAAAGGCAGCGCAATAGTGACTCTTCTTAACAGAAAACAACTCTTGCTTGTAGGAACAGAAACTGCATGTGATTCAACTCCATTTAGGACTGGGAAACAAACGCTAGCTCGCCCTACAAGAAACACACTCTGCTTTGAGAAAAGAGCACTCTTCTACTCTACTGTGTTTCCTATGGGGTCCAAACAGTGAGCTTGCTCAGAACAAAAGAACTGTGCTTCCTACACACGCTGGACATATCTCGTTCAACTCTGCTTAGGAAACTGACAAGAACAGTAGCTCCTATTCAGTCCGATACACTGTACTTGCTGGGAACAGACGCCAGTACTATTTGCACTGTGTATGGCAATGAGAGCTCAATAGTGACTTTCCTTACCAGAAAACAACTCTTGTTCATAGGACCAGAAACTCCATGGGATTCAACTCCATATAGGACTGGAAAACAAATGCTAGCTCCCCTTACAAGAAACACAATCTGCTTTTGAGAAAAGAGCACTCTTCTACTCTACTGTGATTCCTATAGGGCCAGACAGTGAGCTTGCTCAGAACAAAAGAACTGTGCTTCCTACACACACGGTCATATCTAGTTCAACTCTGCTTAGGAAACTGACAAGAATAGTAGATCCTATTCAGTCCAATACACTGTAATTGCTGGAAACAGACGCCAGTGCTATTTGCACTGTGTATGGCAATGGGAGCGCAATAGTGACTTTCCTTACCAGAAAACAACTCTTGCTCGTAGGACCAGAAACTGCATGTGATTCACCTCCATTTAGGACTGGGAAACAAATGCTAGCTCGCCTTACGTGAAACACACTCTGCTTTTGAGAAAAGAGCACTCTTCTACTCTACTGTGATTCCTATAGGGCCAGAACATTGAGCTTGCTCAGAACAAAAGAACTGTGCTTCCTACACATGGCCATATCTAGTTCAACTCTGCTTAGGAACCTGAGAAGAACAGTAGATCCTCTTCAGTCCAATACACTGTACATGCTGGGAACAGACGCGTGTGCTATTTGCCCTTTGTATGACAATGGGAGCACAATAGTGACTCTTCTTACCAGAAAACAACTCTTGCTCGTAGGACCAGAAACTGCATGTGATTCATCTCCATTTAGGAGTGGGAAACAAACACTAACTCGACTTACAAAAACACACTCTGTTTTAAAGAAAAAAAGCACTCTTCTACTCTATTGTGTTTCCTAAGAGGTCCAAACAGTGAACTTGCTCAGAACAAAAGAACTGTGCTTCCTACACACATGGCCATATCTAGTTCAATTCTGCTTAGGAACCTGACAAGAACAGTAGATCCTCTTCAGTCCAATACACTGTACTGCTGAGAACAGACAACAGTGCTATTTGTCCTGTGTATGGCAATGGCAGCACAATAGTGACTCTTCTTACCATAAAACAACTCTTGCTCATAGGACCAGAAACTGCATGTGATTCAACTCCATTTAGGACTGGGAAACAAACGCTAGCTCGCCTTACAAGAAACACACTCTGCTTTAGAGAAAAGAGCACTCTTCTACTCTACTGTGTTTACTATAGGGCCAGAACAGTGAGCTTGTTCAGAACAAAAGAACTGTGCTTCCTACACTCGGGCCATATCTAGTTCAACTCTGCTTAGGAAACTGACAAGAACAGTAGCTCCTCTTTAGTCCGATACACTGTACTTCCTGGGAACAGACGGGACTGCTATTTGCACTGTGTATGGCTATTGGAGCACAATAGTGACTCGTCTTACCAGAAAACAACTCTTGCTCGTAGGACAAAAAACTGCATGTGACTCAACTCCATTTAGGACTGGGAAACAAACGCTAGCTCGCCTTCCAAGAAACACACTCTGCTTTTGAGAAAAGAGCACTCTTCTACTCTACTGTGTTTCCTATGGGTTCCGAACAGTGAGCTTGCTCAGAACAAAAAAAACTGTGCTTCCTACACACGCGGGACATATCTCGTTCAACTCTGCTTAGGAAACTGACAAGAACAGTAGCTCCTATTCAGTCCGATACACTGTACTTGCTGGGAACAGACGCCAGTGCTATTTGCACTGTGTATGGCAATGAGAGCACAATAGTGACTTTCCTTACCAGCAAACAACTCTTGTTCGTAGGACCAGAATCTCCATGGGATTCAACTCCATATAGGACTGGAAAACAAATGCTAGCTCCCCTTACAAGAAACACAATCTGCTTTTGAGAAAAGAGCACTCTTCTACTCTACTGTGATTCCTATAGGGCCAGACAGTGAGCTTGCTCAGAACAAAAGAACTGTGCTTTCTACACACACGGTCATATCTAGTTCAACTCTGCTTAGGAAACTGACAAGAGTAGTAGATCCTATTCAGTCCAATACACTGTAATTGCTGGGAACAGACGCCAGTGCTATTTGCACTGTGTATGGCAATGGGAGCGCAATAGTGACTTTCCTTACCAGAAAACAACTCTTGCTCGTAGGACCAGAAACTGCATGTGATTCAACTCCATTTAGGACTGGGAAACAAATGCTAGCTCGCCTTACGTGAAACACACTCTGCTTTTGAGAAAAGAGCACTCTTCTACTCTACTGTGTTTCCAAAGTTGTCCAAAGAGTGAGCTTGCTCAGAACAAAAGAACTGTGCTTCCCACACACGGACCATATCTAGTTCAACTCTGCTTAGGAAACTGACAAGAACAGTAGCTCCTATTCAGTCCAATACACTGTACTTGCTGGGAACAGCCGCGAGTGCTATTTGCACTGTGTATGGCAATTGGAGCACAATAGTGACTCGTCTTACCAGAAAACAACTCTTGCTCATAGGACAAAAAACTGCATGTGACTCAACTCCATTTAGGACTGGGAAACAAACGCTAGCTTGCCTTCCAAGAAACACACTCTGCTTTTGAGAAAAGAGCACTCTTCTACTCTACTGTTTCCTATGTGTTCCGAACAGTGAGCTTGCTCAGAACAAAAAAACAGTGCTTCCTACAAACACGGCCATATCTAATTCAAGTCTGCTTAGGAACCTGACAAGAACAGTAGCTCCTATTCAGTCCGATACACTGTACTTGCTGGGAAAAGACACGAGTGCTATTTGCACTGTATATGGCATTTGGAGCGCAACAGTGACTCTTCTTACCAGAAAACAACTCTTGCTAGTAGGACCAAAAACTGCATATGACTCAACTCCATTTAGGACTGGGAAACAAACTTGAGCTCGCCTTACAAGGAACACACTCTGCTTTTAAGAAAAGTGCACTCTTCTACTCTACTGTGTTTCCTATAGGGCCAGAACAGTGAGCTTGCTCAGAACATAAGAACTGTGCTTCCTACACACACGGGCCATATCTAGTTCAACTCTGCTTAGGAAACTGACAAGGACAGTAGCTCCTCTTCAGTCTGATACACTGTATTTGCTGGGAACAGACGCATGTGCTATTTGCACTGTGTATGGCAATGGGAGCGCAATAGTGACTTTCCTTACCAGAAAACTACTCTTGCTCATAGGACCAGAAACTGCATGTGATTCCACTCCATTTAGGACTGCAAAACAAACGCTAGCTCGCCTTAAAAGAAACACACTCTGCTTTAGAGAAAAGAGCACTCTTCTACTCTACTGTGTTTCCTATGGGGACCAAACAGTGAGGTTGCTCAGAACAAAAGAACTGTGCTTCCTACACACACGGACCATATCTAGTTCACTTCTGCTTAGGAAACTGACAAGAACAGTAGCTCCTTTTCAGTCCAATACGCTGTACTTCCTGGGAACAGACACGAGTGCTATTTGCACTGTATATGGCAATGGGAGCGCAATAGTGACTTTCCTTACCAGAAAACAACTCTTGCTCGTAGGACCAGAAACTGCATGTGATTCAACTCAATTTAGGACTGGGAAACCAATGCTAGCTCGCCTTACATGAAACACACTCTGCTTTTGAGAAAAGAGCACTTTTCTACTCTACTGTGTTTCTTATGGGGTCAGAACAGTGAGATTGCTCAGAACAAAAGAACTGTGCTTCCTACACACACGGGCCATATCTAGTTCAACTCTGCTTAGGAAACTGACAAGAACAGTAGCTCCTCTTCAGTCCAATACACTGTACTTGCGGGGAAGAGACGCGAGTGCTATTTGCACTGTGTATGGCTATTGGAGCCCAATAGTGACTCGTCTTACCAGAAAACAACTCTTGCTCATAGGACAAAAAACTGCATGTTACTCAACTCCATTTATGACTAGGAACTATCACTAGGTCGCCTTCAAAGAAACACACTCTGCTTTTGAGAAAAGAGCACTCTATACTCTACTGTGTTTCCTATGGTTTCCGAACAGTGAGCTTGCTCAGAACAAAAAAACTGTGCTTCCTACACACGGCCATAACTAGTTCAACTCTGCTTAGGAAACTGACAAGAACAGTAGCTAATATTCAGTCCAATACTCTGTACTTGCTGGGAACAGACGCGAGTGCTATTTGCACTGTGTATGTCAATATGAGCACAATAGTGACTTTCCTTACCAGAAAACAACTCTTGCTCATTGGAACGGAAACTGCCTGTGATTGAACTCCATTTAGGACTAGGAAAAAAATGCTAGCTCGCCTTACAAGAAACACACTCTGCTTTTGAGAAAATAGCACTCTTCTACTCTACTGTGTTTCCTATGAGGTCCGAACAGTGAGCTTGCTCAGAACAAAAAAACCGTGCTTCCTACACACACCGCCATACCTAGTTCAATTCTGCTTAGGAACCTGACAAGAACAGGAGATCCTCTTCAGTCCAATACACTGTACTTCCTGGGAACAGACGCCAGTGCTATTTGTCCTGTGTTTGGCAATGGCAGCGCAATAGTGACTCTTCTTACCAGAAAAAACTCTTGTCCGTAGGACCAGAATCTGCATGTGATTCAACTCCATTTAGGACTGGGAAACAAACACTAGCTCGCCTTACAAGAAACACACTCTGCTTTTGAGAAAAGAGCACTCTTCTACTCTACTGTGTTTCCTATAAGGCCTGAACAGTGAGCTTGCTCAGAACAAAAGAACTGTGCTTCCTACACACACGGCCATAACTAGTTCAACTCTGCTTAGGAAATTGACAAGAACAGTAGCTCCTATTCAGTCCAATACACTGTACTTGCTGGGAACAGACACGAGTGCTATTTGCACTGTGTATGGCAATATGAGCACAATAGTGACTTTCCTTACCAGAAAACAACTCTTGCTCATTGGACCGGAAACTGCCTGTGATTGAACTCCATTTAGGACTAGGAAACAAATGCTAGCTTGCCTTACAAGAAACACACTCTGCTTTAGAGAAAAGAGCACTCTTCTACTCTACTGTGTTTCCTATAGGGCCAGAACAGTGATCTTGCTCAGAACAAAAGAACTGTGCTTCCTACACACACGGGCCATATCTAGTTCAACTCTGCTTAGGAACCTGACAAGAACAGTAGATCCTCTTCAGTCCAATACACTGTACATGCTGGGAACAGACGCCAGTGCTATTTGCCCTGTGTATGAAAATGGGAGCACAATAGTGACTCTTTTTACCAGAAATCAACTCTTGCTCGTAGGACCAGAAACTGCATGTGATTCAACTCCATTTAGGACTGGGAAACAAACGCTAGCCCGGCTCGCCTTACAAGAAACACACTCTGCTTTTGAGAAAAGAGCACTCTTCTACTCTACTGTTTTTCCTATGGGGTCCAAACAGTGAGCTTGCTCAGAACAAAAGAACTGTGCTTCCTACACACGCTGGACATATCTCGTTCAACTCTGCTTAGGAAACTGACAAGAACAGTAGCTCCTATTCAGTCCGATACACTGTACTTGCTGGGAACAGACGCCAGTACTATTTGCACTGTGTATGGCAATGAGAGCTCAATAGTGACTTTCCTTACCAGAAAACAACTCTTGTTCATAGGACCAGAAACTCCATGGGATTCAACTCCATATAGGACTGGAAAACAAATGCTAGCTCCCCTTACAAGAAACACAATCTGCTTTTGAGAAAAGAGCACTCTTCTACTCTACTGTGATTCCTATAGGGCCAGACAGTGAGCTTGCTCAGAACAAAAGAACTGTGCTTCCTACACACACGGTCATATCTAGTTCAACTCTGCTTAGGAAACTGACAAGAATAGTAGATCCTATTCAGTCCAATACACTGTAATTGCTGGAAACAGACGCCAGTGCTATTTGCACTGTGTATGGCAATGGGAGCGCAATAGTGACTTTCCTTACCAGAAAACAACTCTTGCTCGTAGGACCAGAAACTGCATGTGATTCACCTCCATTTAGGACTGGGAAACAAATGCTAGCTCGCCTTACGTGAAACACACTCTGCTTTTGAGAAAAGAGCACTCTTCTACTCTACTGTGATTCCTATAGGGCCAGAACATTGAGCTTGCTCAGAACAAAAGAACTGTGCTTCCTACACATGGCCATATCTAGTTCAACTCTGCTTAGGAACCTGAGAAGAACAGTAGATCCTCTTCAGTCCAATACACTGTACATGCTGGGAACAGACGCGTGTGCTATTTGCCCTTTGTATGACAATGGGAGCACAATAGTGACTCTTCTTACCAGAAAACAACTCTTGCTCGTAGGACCAGAAACTGCATGTGATTCATCTCCATTTAGGAGTGGGAAACAAACACTAACTCGACTTACAAAAACACACTCTGTTTTAAAGAAAAAAAGCACTCTTCTACTCTATTGTGTTTCCTAAGAGGTCCAAACAGTGAACTTGCTCAGAACAAAAGAACTGTGCTTCCTACACACATGGCCATATCTAGTTCAATTCTGCTTAGGAACCTGACAAGAACAGTAGATCCTCTTCAGTCCAATACACTGTACTGCTGAGAACAGACAACAGTGCTATTTGTCCTGTGTATGGCAATGGCAGCACAATAGTGACTCTTCTTACCATAAAACAACTCTTGCTCATAGGACCAGAAACTGCATGTGATTCAACTCCATTTAGGACTGGGAAACAAACGCTAGCTCGCCTTACAAGAAACACACTCTGCTTTAGAGAAAAGAGCACTCTTCTACTCTACTGTGTTTACTATAGGGCCAGAACAGTGAGCTTGTTCAGAACAAAAGAACTGTGCTTCCTACACTCGGGCCATATCTAGTTCAACTCTGCTTAGGAAACTGACAAGAACAGTAGCTCCTCTTTAGTCCGATACACTGTACTTCCTGGGAACAGACGGGACTGCTATTTGCACTGTGTATGGCTATTGGAGCACAATAGTGACTCGTCTTACCAGAAAACAACTCTTGCTCGTAGGACAAAAAACTGCATGTGACTCAACTCCATTTAGGACTGGGAAACAAACGCTAGCTCGCCTTCCAAGAAACACACTCTGCTTTTGAGAAAAGAGCACTCTTCTACTCTACTGTGTTTCCTATGGGTTCCGAACAGTGAGCTTGCTCAGAACAAAAAAAACTGTGCTTCCTACACACGCGGGACATATCTCGTTCAACTCTGCTTAGGAAACTGACAAGAACAGTAGCTCCTATTCAGTCCGATACACTGTACTTGCTGGGAACAGACGCCAGTGCTATTTGCACTGTGTATGGCAATGAGAGCACAATAGTGACTTTCCTTACCAGCAAACAACTCTTGTTCGTAGGACCAGAATCTCCATGGGATTCAACTCCATATAGGACTGGAAAACAAATGCTAGCTCCCCTTACAAGAAACACAATCTGCTTTTGAGAAAAGAGCACTCTTCTACTCTACTGTGATTCCTATAGGGCCAGACAGTGAGCTTGCTCAGAACAAAAGAACTGTGCTTTCTACACACACGGTCATATCTAGTTCAACTCTGCTTAGGAAACTGACAAGAGTAGTAGATCCTATTCAGTCCAATACACTGTAATTGCTGGGAACAGACGCCAGTGCTATTTGCACTGTGTATGGCAATGGGAGCGCAATAGTGACTTTCCTTACCAGAAAACAACTCTTGCTCGTAGGACCAGAAACTGCATGTGATTCAACTCCATTTAGGACTGGGAAACAAATGCTAGCTCGCCTTACGTGAAACACACTCTGCTTTTGAGAAAAGAGCACTCTTCTACTCTACTGTGTTTCCAAAGTTGTCCAAAGAGTGAGCTTGCTCAGAACAAAAGAACTGTGCTTCCCACACACGGACCATATCTAGTTCAACTCTGCTTAGGAAACTGACAAGAACAGTAGCTCCTATTCAGTCCAATACACTGTACTTGCTGGGAACAGCCGCGAGTGCTATTTGCACTGTGTATGGCAATTGGAGCACAATAGTGACTCGTCTTACCAGAAAACAACTCTTGCTCATAGGACAAAAAACTGCATGTGACTCAACTCCATTTAGGACTGGGAAACAAACGCTAGCTTGCCTTCCAAGAAACACACTCTGCTTTTGAGAAAAGAGCACTCTTCTACTCTACTGTTTCCTATGTGTTCCGAACAGTGAGCTTGCTCAGAACAAAAAAACAGTGCTTCCTACAAACACGGCCATATCTAATTCAAGTCTGCTTAGGAACCTGACAAGAACAGTAGCTCCTATTCAGTCCGATACACTGTACTTGCTGGGAAAAGACACGAGTGCTATTTGCACTGTATATGGCATTTGGAGCGCAACAGTGACTCTTCTTACCAGAAAACAACTCTTGCTAGTAGGACCAAAAACTGCATATGACTCAACTCCATTTAGGACTGGGAAACAAACTTGAGCTCGCCTTACAAGGAACACACTCTGCTTTTAAGAAAAGTGCACTCTTCTACTCTACTGTGTTTCCTATAGGGCCAGAACAGTGAGCTTGCTCAGAACATAAGAACTGTGCTTCCTACACACACGGGCCATATCTAGTTCAACTCTGCTTAGGAAACTGACAAGGACAGTAGCTCCTCTTCAGTCTGATACACTGTATTTGCTGGGAACAGACGCATGTGCTATTTGCACTGTGTATGGCAATGGGAGCACAATAGTGACTTTCCTTACCAGAAAACTACTCTTGCTCATAGGACCAGAAACTGCATGTGATTCCACTCCATTTAGGACTGCAAAACAAACGCTAGCTCGCCTTAAAAGAAACACACTCTGCTTTAGAGAAAAGAGCACTCTTCTACTCTACTGTGTTTCCTATGGGGACCAAACAGTGAGGTTGCTCAGAACAAAAGAACTGTGCTTCCTACACACACGGACCATATCTAGTTCACTTCTGCTTAGGAAACTGACAAGAACAGTAGCTCCTTTTCAGTCCAATACGCTGTACTTCCTGGGAACAGACACGAGTGCTATTTGCACTGTATATGGCAATGGGAGCGCAATAGTGACTTTCCTTACCAGAAAACAACTCTTGCTCTTAGGACCAGAAACTGCATGTGATTCAACTCAATTTAGGACTGGGAAACCAATGCTAGCTCGCCTTACATGAAACACACTCTGCTTTTGAGAAAAGAGCACTTTTCTACTCTACTGTGTTTCTTATGGGGTCAGAACAGTGAGATTGCTCAGAACAAAAGAACTGTGCTTCCTACACACACGGGCCATATCTAGTTCAACTCTGCTTAGGAAACTGACAAGAACAGTAGCTCCTCTTCAGTCCAATACACTGTACTTGCGGGGAAGAGACGCGAGTGCTATTTGCACTGTGTATGGCTATTGGAGCCCAATAGTGACTCGTCTTACCAGAAAACAACTCTTGCTCATAGGACAAAAAACTGCATGTTACTCAACTCCATTTATGACTAGGAACTATCACTAGGTCGCCTTCAAAGAAACACACTCTGCTTTTGAGAAAAGAGCACTCTATACTCTACTGTGTTTCCTATGGTTTCCGAACAGTGAGCTTGCTCAGAACAAAAAAACTGTGCTTCCTACACACGGCCATAACTACTTCAACTCTGCTTAGGAAACTGACAAGAACAGTAGCTAATATTCAGTCCAATACTCTGTACTTGCTGGGAACAGACGCGAGTGCTATTTGCACTGTGTATGTCAATATGAGCACAATAGTGACTTTCCTTACCAGAAAACAACTCTTGCTCATTGGAACGGAAACTGCCTGTGATTGAACTCCATTTAGGACTAGGAAAAAAATGCTAGCTCGCCTTACAAGAAACACACTCTGCTTTTGAGAAAATAGCACTCTTCTACTCTACTGTGTTTCCTATGAGGTCCGAACAGTGAGCTTGCTCAGAACAAAAAAACCGTGCTTCCTACACACACCGCCATACCTAGTTCAATTCTGCTTAGGAACCTGACAAGAACAGGAGATCCTCTTCAGTCCAATACACTGTACTTCCTGGGAACAGACGCCAGTGCTATTTGTCCTGTGTTTGGCAATGGCAGCGCAATAGTGACTCTTCTTACCAGAAAAAACTCTTGTCCGTAGGACCAGAATCTGCATGTGATTCAACTCCATTTAGGACTGGGAAACAAACACTAGCTCGCCTTACAAGAAACACACTCTGCTTTTGAGAAAAGAGCACTCTTCTACTCTACTGTGTTTCCTATAAGGCCTGAACAGTGAGCTTGCTCAGAACAAAAGAACTGTGCTTCCTACACACACGGCCATAACTAGTTCATATCTGCTTAGGAAATTGACAAGAACAGTAGCTCCTATTCAGTCCAATACACTGTACTTGCTGGGAACAGACACGAGTGCTATTTGCACTGTGTATGGCAATATGAGCACAATAGTGACTTTCCTTACCAGAAAACAACTCTTGCTCATTGGACCGGAAACTGCCTGTGATTGAACTCCATTTAGGACTAGGAAACAAATGCTAGCTTGCCTTACAAGAAACACACTCTGCTTTAGAGAAAAGAGCACTCTTCTACTCTACTGTGTTTCCTATAGGGCCAGAACAGTGATCTTGCTCAGAAAAAAAGAACTGTGCTTCCTACACACACGGGCCATATCTAGTTCAACTCTGCTTAGGAACCTGACAAGAACAGTAGATCCTCTTCAGTCCAATACACTGTACATGCTGGGAACAGACGCCAGTGCTATTTGCCCTGTGTATGAAAATGGGAGCACAATAGTGACTCTTTTTACCAGAAATCAACTCTTGCTCGTAGGACCAGAAACTGCATGTGATTCAACTCCATTTAGGACTGGGAAACAAACGCTAGCCCGGCTCGCCTTACAAGAAACACACTCTGCTTTTGAGAAAAGAGCACTCTTCTACTCTACTGTTTTTCCTATGGGGTCCAAACAGTGAGCTTGCTCAGAACAAAAGAACTGTGCTTCCTACACACACGGATCATATCTAGTTCAATTCTGCTGAGGAAACTGACAAGAACAGTAGATCCTCTTCAGTCCAATACACTGTACATGCTGGGAACAGACACCAGTGCTATTTGCCCTGTGTATGACAATGGGAGAACAACAGTGACTCTTCTTACCAAAAAACAACTCTTGCTCATAGTACCAGAAACTGCATGTGATTCAACTCCATTTAGGACTGGGAAACAAACGCTAGCTCGGCTCGCCTTATAAGAAACACACTCTGTTTTGAGAAAAGAGCACTCTTCTACTCTACTGTGTTTCCAATGGGGTCCAAAGAGTGAGCTTGCTCAGAACAAAAGAACTGTGCTTCCTACACACACGGCCATATCAAATCAACTCTGCTTAGGAAACTGACAAGAACAGTAGCTCCTATTCAGTCCAATACACTGTACTTGCTGGGAACAGACGCGAGTGCTATTTGCACTGTGTATGGCAATATGAGCACAATAGTGACTTTCCTTACCAGAAAACAACTCTTGCTCATTGGACCGGAAACTGCCTGTGATTGAACTCCATTTAGGACTAGGAAACAAACGCTAGCTCGCCTTACAAGAAACACACTCTGCTTTTGAGAAAAGAGCACTCTTCTACTCTACTGTGTTTCCTATGAGGTCGGAACAGTGAGCTTGCTCAGAACAAAAAAACCGTGCTTCCTACACACACCACCATACCTAGGTCAATTCTGCTGAGGAAACTGACAAGAACAGTAGATCCTCTTCAGTCCAATACACTATACTGCTGGGAACAGACAACAGTGCTATTTGTCCTGTGTATGGCAACGGCAGCACAATAGTGACTCTTCTTACCAGAAAAACACTCTTGCTCATAGGACGAGAAACTGCATGGTATTCAACTCCATTTAGGACTGGGAAACAAACGCTAGCTCGCCTTACAAGAAACACACTCTGTTTTTGAGAAAAGAGCACTCTTCTACTCTACTGTGTTTCCTATGGGGTCTAAACAGTGAGCTTGCTCAGAAAAAAACAACTGTGCTTCCTACACACACGGACCATATCTAGTTCAAATCTGCTTAGGAACCTGACAAGAACAGTAGCTCCTCTTCAGTCCAATACACTGTACTTGCACGGAACAGACGCGAGTGCTATTTGCACTGTGTAAGGCAATTGGAGCACAATAGTGACTCGTCTTACCAAAAAACAACTCTTGCTCGTAGGACAAAAAACTGCATGTGACTCAACTCCATTTAGGACTGGGAAACAAACGCGAGCTCGCCTTACAAGAAATACACTCTGCTTTAGAGAAAAGAGCACTCTTCTACTCTACTGTGTTTCATATAGGGCCAGAACAGTGAGCTAGCTCAGAACAAAAGAACTGTGCTTCCTACACACACGGCCATATCTAGTTCAATTCTGCTTAGGAACCTGACAAGAACAGTAGATGCTCTTCAGTCCAATACACTGTACATGCTGGGAATAGACGCCAGTGCTGTTTGCCCTGTGAATGACAATGAGAGCACAATAGTGACTCTTCTTACCAGAAAACAACTCTTGCTCCTAGGACCAGAAACTGCATGTGATTCAACTCCATTTAGGACTGGGAAACAAACGGTATCTCGTCTTCCAAGAAACACACTCTGCTTTTGAGAAAAGAGCACTCTTCTACTCTACTGTGTTTCCAATGGGGTCCAAACAGTGAGCTTGCTCAGAACAAAAAAACTGTGCTTCCTACAAACACGGCCATAACTAGTTCAAGTCTGCTTAGGAAACTGACAAGAACAGTAGCTCCTCTTCAGTCCAGTACACTGTACTTGCTGGGAACAGACGCGAGTGCTATTTGCACTGTGTTTGGCAATTTGAGCACAATAATGACTCCTCTTACCAGAAAACAACTCTTGCTCATAGGACAAAAAACTGCATGTGACTCAACTCTATTTAGTACTGGGAAACAAACGCTAGCTCGCCTTCCAAAAACACACTCTGCTGTTGAGAAAAGAGCACTCTTCTACTATACTGTGTTTCCTATGTGTTCTGAACAGTGAGCTTGCTCAGAACAAAAAAACTGTGCTTCCTACACACACGGCCATATCTAGTTCAAGTCTGCTTAGGAAACTGACAAGAACAGTAGCTCCTATTCAGTCCGATACACTGTACTTGCTGGGAACAGACGCGAGTGCTATTTGCACTGTATATGGCATTTGGAGCGCAACAGTGACTCTTCTGACCAGAAAACAACTCTTGCTCATAGGACAAGAAACTGCATGGGATTCAACTCCATTTAGGACTGGGAAACAAACGCTAGCTCGCCTTCCAAGAAACACACTTTCCTTTTGAGAAAAGAGCACTCTTCTACTCTACTGAGTTTCCTATGGGGTCCAAACAGTTAGCTTGCTCAGAACAAAAGAACTGTGCTTCCTTCAAACACCGACCATATCTAGTTCAACTCTGCTTAGGAAACTGACAAGAACAGTAGCTCCTCTTCAGTCCGATACACTGTATTTGCTGGGAACAGATGCGAGTGCTATTTGCACTGTGTATGGCAATGGGAGCTCAATAGTTACTTTCCTTACCAGAAAAAAACTCTTGCTCGTAGGACCAGAGACTGCATGTGATTCAACTCCATTTAGGACTGGGAAACAAACGCTATCTCGCCTTACAAGAAACACACTCTGCTTTTGAGAAAAGAGCACCCTTCTACTCTACTGTGTTTCCTATGTGGTCCAAACAGTGAGCTTGCTCAGAACAGAAGAACTGTACTTCCTACACACACGGGCCATATTTAGTTCAATTCTGCTTAGGAACCTGACAAGAACAGTAGATACTCTTCAGTCCAATACACTGTACATGCTGGGAACCAACACCAGTGCTATTTGCCCTGTGTATGACAATGGGAGTGCAATACTGACAATTCTTACCATAAAACAATTTTTGCTCATAGGACCAAAAACTGCAAGTGACTCAACTTTATTTAGGACTGGGAAACAAACGTTAGCTTGCCTTACTAGAAACACACTCTGCTTTTGAGAAAAGGGCACTCTTCTACTCTACTGTGTTTCCTATGGGGTCCGTACAATGAGCTTGCTCAGAACAAAAGAACTGTGCTTCCTACACACCGGGGCCATATCTAGTTCAACTCTGCTTAGGAAACTGACAAGAACAGAAGATCCTCTTCAGTCCAATACACTGTACTTGCTGGGAACAGACGCGAGTGCTATTTGCACTGTGTATGGCAATGGGAGTGCAATAGTGACTCTTCTTACCAGAAAACAACTCTTGCTCGTAGGACCAGAAACTGCATGTGATTCAACTCCATTTCTGACTGGAAAGCAAATGCTAGCTCGACTTTCAAGAAACACACTCTGCTTTTGAGAAAACGGCACTCTTCTACTCTACTGTGTTTCCTATGGGGTCCGAACAGTGAGCTTGCTCAGAACAAAAGAACTGTGCTTCCTACACACACAGCCATATCTATTTCAACTATGCTTAGGAAACTGACAAGAACAGTAGCTCCTCTTCAGTCCAATACACTGTACTTCTTAGAACAGACAAGAGTGCTATTTGCACTGTGTATGACATTGGGACCGCAACAGTGACTCTTCTTACCAGAAAACAACTCTTGCTCGTAGGACCAGAAACTGCATTGGATTCAACTCCATTTAGGACTGGGAAACAAACGCTAGCTCACCTTACAAGAAACACACTCTGCTTTAGAGAAAAGAGCACTCTTCTACTCCACTGTGTTTACTATAGGGCCAGAACAGTGAGCTTGCTCAGAACAAAAGAACTGTGCTTCCTACACTCGGGCCATATCTAGTTCAACTCTGCTTAGGAAACTGACAAGAACAGTAGCTCCTCTTCAGTCCAATACACTGTACTTCCTGGGAACAGACGGGAATGCTATTTGCACTGTGTATGGCTATTGGAGCACAATAGTGACTCGTCTTACCAGAAAACAACTCTTGCTCGTAGGACAAAAAACTGCATGTGACTCAACTCCATTTAGGACTGGGAAACAAACGCTAGCTCGCCTTCCAAGAAACACACTCTGCTTTTGAGAAAAGAGCACTCTTCTACTCTACTGTGTTTCCTATGGGTTCCGAACAGTGAGCTTGCTCAGAACAAAAAAACTGTGCTTCCTACACACACGGCCATATCTAGTTCAAGTCTGCTTAGGAACCTGAAAAGAACAGTAGATCCTCTTCCATCCAATACACTGTACTTGCTGGGAAAACACGCCAGTGTTATTTGTCCTGTGTATGGAAAAGGCAGCGCAATAGTGACTCTTCTTAACAGAAAACAACTCTTGCTTGTAGGAACAGAAACTGCATGTGATTCAACTCCATTTAGGACTGGGAAACAAACGCTAGCTCGCCCTACAAGAAACACACTCTGCTTTGAGAAAAGAGCACTCTTCTACTCTACTTTGTTTCCTATGGGGTCCAAACAGTGAGCTTGCTCAGAACAAAAGAACTGTGCTTCCTACACACGCGGGACATATCTCGTTCAACTCTGCTTAGGAAACTGACAAGAACAGTAGCTCCTATTCAGTCCGATACACTGTACTTGCTGGGAACAGACGCCAGTGCTATTTGCACTGTGTTTGGCAATGAGAGCACAATAGTGACTTTCCTTACCAGAAAACAACTCTTGTTCGTAGGACCAGAAACTCCATGGGATTCAACTCCATATAGGACTGGAAAACAAATGCTAGCTCCCCTTACAAGAAACACAATCTGCTTTTGAGAAAAGAGCACTCTTCTACTCTACTGTGTTTCCTATGGGGTCCAAACAGTGAGCTTGCTCAGAACAAAAAAACTGTGCTTCCTACAAACACGGCCATATCTAATTCAAGTCTGCTTAGGAACCTGACAAGAACAGTAGCTCCTATTCAGTCTGATACACTGTACTTGCTGGGAAAAGACACGAGTGCTATTTGCACTGTATATGGCATTTGGAGCGCAACAGTGACTCTTCTTACCAGAAAACAACTCTTGCTAGTAGGACCAAAAACTGCATATGACTCAACTCCATTTAGGACTGGGAAACAAACTTGAGCTCGCCTTACAAGGAACACACTCTGCTTTTAAGAAAAGTGCACTCTTCTACTCTACTGTGTTTCCTATAGGGCCAGAACAGTGAGCTTGCTCAGAACATAAGAACTGTGCTTCCTACACACACGGGCCATATCTAGTTCAACTCTGCTTAGGAAACTGACAAGGACAGTAGCTCCTCTTCAGTCTGATACACTGTATTTGCTGGGAACAGACGCATGTGCTATTTGCACTGTGTATGGCAATGGGAGCGCAATAGTGACTTTCCTTACCAGAAAACTACTCTTGCTCATAGGACCAGAAACTGCATGTGATTCCACTCCATTTAGGACTGCAAAACAAACGCTAGCTCGCCTTAAAAGAAACACACTCTGCTTTAGAGAAAAGAGCACTCTTCTACTCTACTGTGTTTCCTATGGGGACCAAACAGTGAGGTTGCTCAGAACAAAAGAACTGTGCTTCCTACACACACGGACCATATCTAGTTCACTTCTGCTTAGGAAACTGACAAGAACAGTAGCTCCTTTTCAGTCCAATACGCTGTACTTCCTGGGAACAGACACGAGTGCTATTTGCACTGTATATGGCAATGGGAGCGCAATAGTGACTTTCCTTACCAGAAAACAACTCTTGCTCGTAGGACCAGAAACTGCATGTGATTCAACTCAATTTAGGACTGGGAAACCAATGCTAGCTCGCCTTACATGAAACACACTCTGCTTTTGAGAAAAGAGCACTTTTCTACTCTACTGTGTTTCCTATGGGGTCAGAACAGTGAGATTGCTCAGAACAAAAGAACTGTACTTCCTACACACACGGGCCATATCTAGTTCAACTCTGCTTAGGAAACTGACAAGAACAGTAGTTCCTCTTCAGTCCAATACACTGTACTTGCGGGGAAGAGACGCGAGTGCTATTTGCACTGTGTATGGTTATTGGAGCCCAATAGTGACTCGTCTTACCAGAAAACAACTCTTGCTCATAGGACAAAAAACTGCATGTTACTCAACTCCATTTATGACTAGGAACCATCACTAGGTCGCCTTCCAAGAAACACACTCTGCTTTTGAGAAAAGAGCACTCTATACTCTACTGTGTTTCCTATGGTTTCCGAACAGTGAGCTTGCTCAGAACAAAAAAACTGTGCTTCCTACACACGGCCATAACTAGTTCAACTCTGCTTAGGAAACTGACAAGAACAGTAGCTCCTATTCAGTCCAATACACTGTACTTGCTGGGAACAGACGCGAGTGCTATTTGCACTGTGTATGTCAATATGAGCACAATAGTGACTTTCCTTACCAGAAAACAACTCTTGCTCATTGGAACGGAAACTGCCTGTGATTGAACTCCATTTAGGACTAGGAAAAAAATGCTAGCTCGCCTTACAAGAAACACACTCTGCTTTTGAGAAAATAGCACTCTTCTACTCTACTGTGTTTCCTATGAGGTCCGAACAGTGAGCTTGCTCAGAACAAAAAAACCGTGCTTCCTACACACACCGCCATACCTAGTTCAATTCTGCTTAGGAACCTGACAAGAACAGTAGATCCTCTTCAGTCCAATACACTGTACTTCCTGGGAACAGACGCCAGTGCTATTTGTCCTGTGTTTGGCAATGGCAGCGCAATAGTGACTCTTCTTACCAGAAAAAACTCTTGTCCGTAGGACCAGAATCTGCATGTGATACAACTCCATTTAGGACTGGGAAACAAACACTAGCTCGCCTTACAAGAAACACACTCTGCTTTTGAGAAAAGAGCACTCTTCTACTCTACTGTATTTCCTATAAGGCCTGAACAGTGAGCTTGCTCAGAACAAAAGAACTGTGCTTCCTACACACACGGCCATAACTAGTTCAACTCTGCTTAGGAAATTGACAAGAACAGTAGCTCCTATTCAGTCCAATACACTGTACTTGCTGAGAACAGACACGAGTGCTATTTGCACTGTGTATGGCAATATGAGCACAATAGTGACTTTCCTTACCAGAAAACAACTCTTGCTCATTGGACCGGAAACTGCCTGTGATTGAACTCCATTTAGGACTAGGAAACAAATGCTAGCTTGCCTTACAAGAAACACACTCTGCTTTAGAGAAAAGAGCACTCTTCTACTCTACTGTGTTTCCTATAGGGCCAGAACAGTGATCTTGGTCAGAACAAAAGAACTGTGCTTCCTACACACACGGGACATATCTAGTTCAACTCTGCTTAGGAACCTGACAAGAACAGTAGATCCTCTTCAGTCCAATACACTGTACATGCTGGGAACAGACGCCAGTACTATTTGCCCTGTGTATGAAAATGGGAGCACAATAGTGACTCTTCTTACCAGAAATCAACTCTTGCTCGTAGGACCAGAAACTGCATGTGATTCAACTCCATTTAGGACTGGGAAACAAACGCTAGCCCGGCTCGCCTTACAAGAAACACACTCTGTTTTGAGAAAAGAGCACTCTACTACTCTACTGTTTTTCCAATGGGGTCCAAACAGTGAGCTTGCTCAGAACAAAAGAACTGTGCTTCCTACACACACGGATCATATCTAGTTCAATTCTGCTGAGGAAACTGACAAGAACAGTAGATCCTCTTCAGTCCAATACACTGTACATGCTGGGAACAGACACCAGTGCTATTTGCCCTGTGTATGACAATGGGAGAACAACAGTGACTCTTCTTACCAAAAAACAACTCTTGCTCATAGTACCAGAAACTGCATGTGATTCAACTCCATTTAGGACTGGGAAACAAACGCTAGCTCGGCTCGCCTTATAAGAAACACACTCTGTTTTGAGAAAAGAGCACTCTTCTACTCTACTGTGTTTCCAATGGGGTCCAAACAGTGAGCTTGCTCAGAACAAAAGAACTGTGCTTCCTACACACACGGCCATATCAAATCAACTCTGCTTAGGAAACTGACAAGAACAGTAGCTCCTATTCAGTCCAATACACTGTACTTGCTGGGAACAGACGCGAGTGCTATTTGCACTGTGTATGGCAATATGAGCACAATAGTGACTTTCCTTACCAGAAAACAACTCTTGCTCATTGGAACGGAAACTGCCTGTGATTGAACTCTTTTTAGGACTAGGAAAAAAATGCTAGCTCGCCTTACAAGAAACACACTCTGCTTTTGAGAAAATAGCACTCTTCTACTCTACTGTGTTTCCTATGAGGTCCGAACAGTGAGCTTGCTCAGAACAAAAAAACCGTGCTTCCTACACACACCGCCATACCTAGTTCAATTCTGCTTAGGAACCTGACAAGAACAGTAGATCCTCTTCAGTCCAATACACTGTACTTCCTGGGAACAGACGCCAGTGCTATTTGTCCTGTGTTTGGCAATGGCAGCGCAATAGTGACTCTTCTTACCAGAAAAAACTCTTGTCCGTAGGACCAGAATCTGCATGTGATACAACTCCATTTAGGACTGGGAAACAAACACTAGCTCGCCTTACAAGAAACACACTCTGCTTTTGAGAAAAGAGCACTCTTCTACTCTACTGTATTTCCTATAAGGCCTGAACAGTGAGCTTGCTCAGAACAAAAGAACTGTGCTTCCTACACACACGGCCATAACTAGTTCAACTCTGCTTAGGAAATTGACAAGAACAGTAGCTCCTATTCAGTCCAATACACTGTACTTGCTGAGAACAGACACGAGTGCTATTTGCACTGTGTATGGCAATATGAGCACAATAGTGACTTTCCTTACCAGAAAACAACTCTTGCTCATTGGAAAGGAAACTGCCTGTGATTGAACTCCATTTAGGACTAGGAAACAAATGCTAGCTTGCCTTACAAGAAACACACTCTGCTTTAGAGAAAAGAGCACTCTTCTACTCTACTGTGTTTCCTATAGGGCCAGAACAGTGATCTTGGTCAGAACAAAAGAACTGTGCTTCCTACACACACGGGCCATATCTAGTTCAACTCTGCTTAGGAACCTGACAAGAACAGTAGATCCTCTTCAGTCCAATACACTGTACATGCTGGGAACAGACGCCAGTGCTATTTGCCCTGTGTATGAAAATGGGAGCACAATAGTGACTCTTCTTACCAGAAATCAACTCTTGCTCGTAGGACCAGAAACTGCATGTGATTCAACTCCATTTAGGACTGGGAAACAAACGCTAGCCCGGCTCGCCTTACAAGAAACACACTCTGTTTTGAGAAAAGAGCACTCTACTACTCTACTGTTTTTCCAATGGGGTCCAAACAGTGAGCTTGCTCAGAACAAAAGAACTGTGCTTCCTACACACACGGATCATATCTAGTTCAATTCTGCTGAGGAAACTGACAAGAACAGTAGATCCTCTTCAGTCCAATACACTGTACATGCTGGGAACAGACACCAGTGCTATTTGCCCTGTGTATGACAATGGGAGAACAACAGTGACTCTTCTTACCAAAAAACAACTCTTGCTCATAGTACCAGAAACTGCATGTGATTCAACTCCATTTAGGACTGGGAAACAAACGCTAGCTCGGCTCGCCTTATAAGAAACACACTCTGTTTTGAGAAAAGAGCACTCTTCTACTCTACTGTGTTTCCAATGGGGTCCAAACAGTGAGCTTGCTCAGAACAAAAGAACTGTGCTTCCTACACACACGGCCATATCAAATCAACTCTGCTTAGGAAACTGACAAGAACAGTAGCTCCTATTCAGTCCAATACACTGTACTTGCTGGGAACAGACGCGAGTGCTATTTGCACTGTGTATGGCAATATGAGCACAATAGTGACTTTCCTTACCAGAAAACAACTCTTGCTCATTGGACCGGAAACTGCCTGTGATTGAACTCCATTTAGGACTAGGAAACAAACGCTAGCTCGCCTTACAAGAAACACACTCTGCTTTTGAGAAAAGAGCACTCTTCTACTCTACTGTGTTTCCTATGAGGTCGGAACAGTGAGCTTGCTCAGAACAAAAAAACCGTGCTTCCTACACACACCACCATACCTAGGTCAATTCTGCTGAGGAAACTGACAAGAACAGTAGATCCTCTTCAGTCCAATACACTATACTGCTGGGAACAGACAACAGTGCTATTTGTCCTGTGTATGGCAACGGCAGCACAATAGTGACTCTTCTTACCAGAACAACACTCTTGCTCATAGGACGAGAAACTGCATGTGACACAACTCCATTTAGGACTGGGAAACAAACGCTAGCTCGCCTTACAAGAAACACACTCTGTTTTTGAGAAAAGAGCACTCTTCTACTCTACTGTGTTTCCTATGGGGTCTAAACAGTGAGCTTGCTCAGAAAAAAACAACTGTGCTTCCTACACACACGGACCATATCTAGTTCAACTCTGCTTAGGAACCTGACAAGAACAGTAGATCCTCTTCAGTCCAATACACTGTACTTGCACGGAACAGACGCAAGTGCTATTTGCACTGTGTATGGCAATTGGAGCACAATAGTGACTCGTCTTACCAAAAAACAACGCTTGCTCGTAGGACAAAAAACTGCATGTGACTCAACTCCATTTAGGACTGGGAAACAAACGCGAGCTCGCCTTACAAGAAATACACTCTGCTTTAGAGAAAAGAGCACTCTTCTATTCTACTGTGTTTCATATAGGGCCAGAACAGTGAGCTAGCTCAGAACAAAAGAACTGTGCGTCCTACACACATGGCCATATCTAGTTCAACTCTGCTTAGGAACCTGACAAGAACAGTAGATGCTCTTCAGTCCAATACACTGTACATGCTGGGAATAGACGCCAGTGCTGTTTGCCCTGTGAATGACAATGAGAGCACAATAGTGACTCTTCTTACCAGAAAACAACTCTTGCTCCTAGGACCAGAAACTGCATGTGATTCAACTCCATTTAGGACTGGGAAACAAACGGTAGCTCGTCTTCCAAGAAACACACTCTGCTGTTGAGAAAAGAGCACTCTTCTACTATACTGTGTTTCCTATGTGTTCTGAACAGTGAGCTTGCTCAGAACAAAAAAACTGTGCTTCCTACACACACGGCCATATCTAGTTCAAGTCTGCTTAGGAAACTGACAAGAACAGTAGCTCCTATTCAGTCCGATACACTGTACTTGCTGGGAACAGACGCGAGTGCTATTTGCACTGTATATGGCATTTGGAGCACAACAGTGACTCCTCTGACCAGAAAACAACTCTTGCTCATAGGACAAGAAACTGCATGGGATTCAACTCCATTTAGGACTGGGAAACAAACGCTAGCTCGCCTTCCAAGAAACACACTTTCCTTTTGAGAAAAGAGCACTCTTCTACTCTACTGAGTTTCCTATGGGGTCCAAACAGTTAGCTTGCTCAGAACAAAAGAACTGTGCTTCCTTCAAACACCGACCATATCTAGTTCAACTCTGCTTAGGAAACTGACAAGAACAGTAGCTCCTCTTCAGTCCGATACACTGTATTTGCTGGGAACAGATGCGAGTGCTATTTGCACTGTGTATGGCAATGGGAGCTCAATAGTTACTTTCTTTACCAGAAAAAAACTCTTGCTCGTAGGACCAGAGACTGCATGTGATTCAACTCCATTTAGGACTGGGAAACAAACGCTATCTCGCCTTACAAGAAACACACTCTGCTTTTGAGAAAAGAGCACTCTTCTACTCTACTGTGTTTCCTAGGTGGTCCAAACAGTGAGCTTGCTCAGAACAAAAGAACTTTGCTTCCTACACACACGGGCCATATCTAGTTCAATTCTGCTTAGGAACCTGACAAGAACAGTAGATACTCTTCAGTCCAATACACTGTACATGCTGGGAACCAACACCAGTGCTATTTGCCCTGTGTATGACAATGGGAGTGCAATACTGACAATTCTTACCATAAAACAATTTTTGCTCATAGGACCAAAAACTGCAAGTGACTCAACTTTATTTAGGACTGGGAAACAAACGTTAGCTTGCCTTACAAGAAACACACTCTGCTTTTGAGAAAAGGGCACTCTTCTACTCTACTGTGTTTCCTATGGGGTCCGTACAATGAGCTTGCTCAGAACAAAAGAACTGTGCTTCCTACACACCGGGGCCATATCTAGTTCAACTCTGCTTAGGAAACTGACAAGAACAGAAGATCCTCTTCAGTCCAATACACTGTACTTGCTGGGAACAGACGCGAGTGCTATTTGCACTGTGTATGGCAATGGGAGTGCAATAGTGACTCTTCTTACCAGAAAACAACTCTTGCTCGTAGGACCAGAAACTGCATGTGATTCAACTCCATTTCTGACTGGAAAGCAAATGCTAGCTCGACTTTCAAGAAACACACACTGCTTTTGAGAAAACGGCACTCTTCTACTCTACTGTGTTTCCTATGGGGTCCGAACAGTGAGCTTGCTCAGAACAAAAGAACTGTGCTTCCTACACACACAGCCATATCTATTTCAACTATGCTTAGGAAACTGACAAGAACAGTAGCTCCTCTTCAGTCCAATACACTGTACTTGCTTAGAACAGACAAGAGTGCTATTTGCACTGTGTATGACATTGGGACCGCAACAGTGACTCTTCTTACCAGAAAACAACTCTTGCTCGTAGGACCAGAAACTGCATTGGATTCAACTCCATTTAGGACTGGGAAACAAACGCTATCTCGCCTTACAAGAAACACAATCTGCTTTTGAGAAAAGAGCACTCTTCTACTCTACTGTGTTTCTTAAGGGTTCCGAACAGTGAGCTTGCTCAGAACAAAAGAACTGTGCTTCCTACACACACGGGCCATATCTAGTTCAACTCTGCTTAGGAAACTGACAAGAAAAGTAGCTCCTCTTCAGTACAATACACTGTACTTGCTGGGAACAGACGCGAGTGCTATTTGCACTGTGTATGGCAATGTGAGCTCAATAGTGACTTTGCTTACCAGAAAACAACTCTTGCTCGTAGGACCGAAAACTGCATGTGATTCAACTCCATTTAGAACTGGGAAATAAACACTAGCTTGCCTTACAAGAAACACACTCTGCTTTTGAGAAAAGAGCACTCTTCTACTCCACTGTGTTTCTTATATGGCCAGAACAGTGAGCTTACTCAGAACAAAAGACCTGTGCTTCCTACACACACGGCCATATCTAGATCAATTTTAGTTAGGAAACTGACAAGAACAGTAGCTCCTCTTCAGTCCAGTACTCTGTACTTACTGGGAACAGACGCGAGTGCTATTTGCACTGTGTACAGCAATGGGAGCACAATAGTGTCTCTCCTTACCAGAAAACAACTCTTGCTCAGAGGAACAGGAACTGCATGGGATTCAACTCCACTTAGGACTGGGAAACAAACGCTAGCTCGCCTTACAAGAAACATGCTGTGCTTTTGAGAAAAGAGCACTCTTCTACTCTACTGTTTTTCTTATATGGCCAGAACAGTGAGCTTGCTCAGAACAAAAAATCTGTGCTTCCTACACACACGGACATATCTAGTTCAATTCTGCTTAGGAAACTGACAAGAGCAGTAGCTCCTCTTCAGTCCAATACACTGTACTTGCTGGGAACAGACGAGAGTGCTATTTGCACTGTGTATGGCAATGCGAGCGCAATAGTGACTTTCCTTATTAGAAAACAACCCTTGCTCGTAGGACCAGAAACTGCATGTGATTCAACTCCATTTAGGTCTGGGAAACAAACACTAGCTCGCCTTACATGAAACACGCTCTGCTTTTGAGAAAAGAGCACTGTTCTACTCTACTGTGTTTCCTATGGGGTCAGAACAGTGAGCTTGCACAGAACAAAAGAACTGTGCTTCCTACACACATAGATCATACCTAGTTCAACTCTGCTTAGGAAACTGACAAGAACAGTAGCACCTATTCAGTCCAATACACTGTACTTGCTGGGAACAGACGCGAGTGCTATTTGCACTTTGTATGGCATTTGGAGTGCAATAGTGACTCTTTTTACCAGAAAACAACTCTTGCTTGTAGGAACAAAAACTGCATGTGACTCAACTCCATTTAGGACTGGGAAACAAACGGGAGCTCGACTTACAAGAAACACACTCTGCTTTAGAGAAAGGAGAACTCATCTACTCTACTGTGTTTCCTATAGGGCCAGACAGTGAGCTTGCTCACAACAAGAGAACTGTGCTTCCTACACACACGGGCCATATCTAGTTCAACTCTGCTTAGGGAACTGACAAGAACAGTAGCTCCTCTTCAGTCCGATACACTGTACTTGCTGGGTACAGACGCGAGTGCTATTTGCACTGTGTATGGCAATGGGAACACAATAATGACTTTCCTTACCAGAAAACAACTCTTGCTCGTAGGACCCGAAACTGCATGTGATTCAACTCCATTTAGTACTAGGAAACAAATGCTAGCTCGCCTTACATGAAACACACTCTGCTTTTGAGCAAAGAGCACTCGTCTACTCTACTGTGTTTCCTATAGGGCCAGAACAGTGAGCTTGCTCAGAACAAAAGAACTGTGCTTCCTACTCACAAGGGCCATATGTAGTTCAACTCTGCTTAGGAAACTGACAAGAACTGAATCCTCTTCAGCCCAATACACAGTACATGCTGTGAACAGACGCAAGTGCTATTTGCCCTGTGTATGACAAAGGGAGTGCAATTCTGAGTCTTCTTAAAAGAAAACAACTCTTGCTCATAGGACCAGAAACTGCATGTGATTCAACTCCCTTTAGGGCTGGGACACAAATGCTAGCTCGCCTTACAGGAAACACACTCTGCTTTTGAGAAAAGAGCACTCTTCTGCTCTACTGTGTTTCCTATGGTGTCCGAACATTGAGCTTGCTCAGAACAAAAGAACTGTGCTTCCTACACACACGGGCCATATCTAGTTCAACTCCACTTAGGAAACTGACAAGAACAGTACCACCTCTTCTGTCCAATACACTTTACTTGCTGGGAACAGACGCCAGTGCTATTTGCACTGTCTATGGCAAAGGGAGCGCAAGAGTGACTCTTCTTACAGGAAACAACTCTTGCTCGTAGGACCAGAAACTGCATGTGATTCAACTCCATTTAGGACTAGGAAACAAACGCTAGCTCGCCTTACAAGAAACACACTCTGCTTTTCAGAAAAGAGCACTCTTCTTCTCTACTGTGTTTCCTATAGGATCCAAACAGTGAGCTTGCTCAGAACAAAAGAACTGTGCTTCCTACACACACGGGCCATATCTCGTTCTACTCTGCTTAGGAAACTGTCAAGAACAGTAGATCCTCCTCAGTCCGATAAACTGTACATGCTGGGAACAGACGCGAGTGCTATTTGCACTGTGTACGGCGATGGGAGCGCTATAGTGACTTTCTTACCAGAAAACAACTCTTGCTCGTAGGACCAGAAACTGCATGTCATTCAACTCCATTTAGGACTGGGAAAAAAATGCTAGCTCGCCTTACAAGAAACACACTCTGCTTTTGAGAAAAGAGCACTCTTGTACTCTCCTGTGTTTCCTATAGGGCCAGAACAGTGAGCTTGCTCAGAAGAAAAGAACTGTGCTTCCTACACACACGGAACATATCTAGTTCAACTCTGCTTAGGAAACTGACAAGAACAGTAGTTCCTATTCAGTCCAATACACTGTACTTGCTGGGAACAGACACAAGTGCTATTTGAAATGTGTATGGCAATGGGAGCGCAATGAGACTTTCCTTACCAGAAAAGAACTCTTGTTCGTAGGACCTAAACTGCATGTGATTCAACTCCATTTAGGACTAGGAAACAAACGCTAGCTCGCCTTACAAGAAACACACTCTGCTTTTGAGAAAAGAGCACTCTTCTACTCTACTGTGTTTCCTATAGGGCCAGAACAGTGAGCTTGCTCAGAACATAAGAACTGTGCTTCCTACACACACGGGCCATATCTACTTCAACTCTGCTTAGGAAACTGACAAGAACAGTAGCTCCTCTTCAGTCCGATACACTGTACTTGCTGGGAACAGACGCCAGTGCTATTTCCACTGTGGATGGCAATGGGAGCACAATAGTGACTTTCCTTACCAGAAAACAACTCTTGCTCGTAGGACCAGAAACTGCACATGATTCAACTCCATTTAGGACTGAGAAACAAATGCTAGCTTGCCTTCCATGAAACACACTCTGCTTTTGAGAAAAGAGCACTCTTCTACTCTACTGTGTTTCCTATGGGGTACGAACAGTGAGCTTGCTCAGAACAAAAGAACTGTGCTTCCTACACACACGGGCCATATCTAGTTCAACTCTGCTTAGGAAACTGACAAGAACAGTAGCTCCTCTTCAGTCTGATACAATGTACTTGCTGGGAACAGAGGCGAGTGCTATTTGCAATGTGTATGGCAATGGGAGCGCAATAGTGACTTTCCTTACCAGAAAACAAATCTTGCTCGTAGGACCAGAAACTGCATGTGATTCAACTCCATTTAGGACTAAGAAACAAATGCTAGCTCGCCTTACATGAAACATGCTCTGCTTTTGAGAAAAGAGCACTCTTCTACTCTACTGTGTTTCTTATGGGGTCCAAACAGTGAGCTTGCTCAGAACCAAAGAACTGTGCTTCCTACACACACGGATCATGTTTAGTTCAACTCTGCTTAGTAAACTGACAAGAACAGTAGCTCCTATTCAGTCCAATACAATGTACTTGCGGGGAACAGACGCGAGTGCTATTTGCACTGTGTATGGCAATTAGAGCCCAATAATGACATGTCTTACCAGAAAACAACTGTTGCTCGTAGGACAAAAAACTGCATGTGACTCAACTCCATTTAGGACTGGGAAACAAACACTAGCTCGACTTTTAAGAAACACACTCTGCTTTTGAGAAAAGAGCACTCTTCTACTCTACTGTGTTTCCTATGTGTTCCGAAAAGTGAGCTTGCTCAGAACAAAAAAACTGTGCTTCCTACACACACGGCCATTTCTAGTTCAAGTCTGCTTAGGAACCTGACAAGAACAGTAGATCCTCTTCAGTCCAATACACTGTACTTCCTGGGAACAGACGCCAGTGGTATTTGTCCTGTGTATGGCAATGGCAGCGCAATAGTGACTCTTCTTACCAGAAAACAACTCTTGCTCGTGGACCAGAAACTGCATGTGATTCAACTCCATTTAGGACTGGGAAACAAACGCTAGCTCGCCCTACAAGAAACACACTCTGCTTTTGAGAAAAGAGCACTCTTCTACTCTACTGTGTTTCCTATGGGGTCCAAACAGTGAGCTTGCTCAGAACAAAAGAACTGTGCTTCCTACACACGCGGGACATATCTCGTTCAACTCTGCTTAGGAAACTGACAAGAACAGTAGCTCCTCTTCAGTCCGATACACTGTACATGCTGGGAACAGACGTGAGTGCTATTTGCACTGTGTATGGCAATGGGAGCACAATAGTGACTTTCCTTACCAGAAAACAACTCTTGGTCGTAGGACCAGAAACTGCATGGGATTCAACTCCATTTAGGACTAGGAAACAAACGCTAGCTCGCCTTAGAAGAAACACAATCTGCTTTTGAGAAAAGAGCACTCTTCTACTCTACTGTGTTTCCTATAGGGCCAGAACAGTGAGCTTGCTCAGAACAAAAGAACTGTGCTTCCTACACACACGGCCATATCTAGTTCAACTCTGCTGAGCAAACTGACAAGAACATTAGCTCCTAATCAGTCCAATACACTGTACTTGAAGGGAACAGATGCGAGTACTATTTGCACTGTGTATGGCATTTGGAGCGCAATAGTGACTCTTCTTACCAGAAAACAACTCTTGCTCGTAGGACCAAAAACTGCATGTGACACAACTCCATTTAAGACTGGGAAACAAACGCGAGCTCACCTTACAAGAAAAACACTCTGCTTTAGAGAAAAGAGCACTCTTCTACTCTACTGTGTTTCCTATGGGGTCCAAACAGTGAGCTTGCTCAGAACAAAAGAACTGTGCTTCCTACACACACGGGCCATATCTCGTTCAACTCTTCTTAGGAAACAGACAAGAACAGTACCTCCTATTCAGTCCAATACACTGTACTTGCTGGGAACAGACGCGAGTGCTATTTGCACTGTGTATGGCAATTGGAACACAATAGTGACTCGACTTACCAGAAAACAACTCTTGCTCATAGGACAAAAAACTGCATGTGACTCAACTCCATTTAGTGTTGGGAAACAAACGCTAGCTCGTATTCCAAGAAACACACTCTGCTTTTGAGAAAAGAGCACTCTTCTACTCTACTGTTTACTATGTGTTCCGAACAGTGAGCTTGCTCATAACAAAAAAACTGTGCTTCGAACAAACACGGCCATATCTAGTTCAAGTCTGCTTAGGAACCTGACAAGAACAGTAGATCCTCTTCAATCCGATACACTGTACTTGCTGGGAACAGACGCATGTGCTATTTGCACTGTGTATGGCAATGGGAGCGCAATAGTGACTTTCCTTACCATAAAACAACTCTTGCTCGTAGGACCAGAAACTGCATGTGATTCAACTCCATTTAGGACAGGGAAACAAATGCTAGCTCGCCTTACATGAAAAACACTCTGCTTTTGAGAAAAGAGCACTCTTCTACTTTACTGTGTTTCCAATGGGGTCTAAACAGTGAGCTTGCTCAGAACAAAAGAACTGTGCTTCCTACACACACGGGCCATATCTAGTTCAACTCTGCTTAGGAAACTGACAAGAAGAGTAGCTCCTCTTCAGTCCAATACACTGTACTTGCTCGGAACAGACGCGAGTGCTATTTGCACTGTGTAAGGCAATTGGAGCACAATAGTGACTCGTATTACCAGAAAACAACTCTTGCTCGTAGGACAAAAAACTACATGTGACTCAACTCCATTTAGGACTGGGAAACAAATGCTAGCTCGCCTTATAAAAACACACTCTGCTTTTGAGAAAAGAGCACTCTTCTACTCTACTGTGTTTCCTATGTGTTCCGAACAGTGAGCTTGCTCAGAACAAAAAAACTGTGCTTCCTACACACACGGCCATATCTAGTTCAAGTCTGCTTAGGAAACTGACAAGAACAGTAGCTCCTATTCAGTCTGATACACTGTACTTGCTGGGAACAGACGCGAGTGCTATTTGCACTGTATATGGCATTTGGAGCGCAACAGTGACTCTTCTTACCAGAAAACAACTCTTGCTCGTAGGACAAAAAACTGCATGTGACTCAACTCCATTTAGGACTGGGAAACAAACGTGAGCTCGCCTTACAATAAACACACTCTGATTTTAAGAAAAGTGCACTCTTCTACTCTACTGTGTTTCCTATAGGGCCAGAACAGTGAGCTTGCTCAGAACATAAGAACTGTGCTTCCTACACACACGGGCCATATCTAGTTCAACTCTGCTTAGGAAACTGACAAGAACAGTAGCTCCTCTTCAGTCCGATACAATGTACTTGCTGGGTACAGAGGCGAGTGCTATTTGCAATGTGTATGGCAATGGGAGCGCAATAGTGACTTTCCTTACCAGAAAACAACTCTTGCTCGTAGGACCAGAAACTGCATGTGATTCAACTCCATTTAGGACTAAGAAACAAATGCTAGCTCGCCTTACATGAAACATGCTCTGCTTTTGAGAAAAGAGCACTCTTCTACTCTACTGTGTTTCTTATGGGGTCCAAACAGTGAGCTTGCTCAGAACCAAAGAACTGTGCTTCCTACACACACGGATCATGTTTAGTTCAACTCTGCTTAGTAAACTGACAAGAACAGTAGCTCCTATTCAGTCCAATACAATGTACTTGCGGAGAACAGACGCGATTGCTATTTGCACTGTGTATGGCAATTGGAGCCCAATAATGACATGTCTTACCAGAAAACAACTCTTGCTCGTAGGACAAAAAACTGCATGTGACTCAACTCCATTTAGGACTGGGAAACAAACACTAGCTCGACTTTTAAGAAACACACTCTGCTTTTGAGAAAAGAGCACTCATCTACTCTACTGTGTTTCCTATGTGTTCCGAAAAGTGAGCTTGCTCAGAACAAAAAAACTGTGCTTCCTACACACACGGCCATTTCTAGTTCAAGTCTGCTTAGGAACCTGACAAGAACAGTAGATCCTCTTCAGTCCAATACACTGTACTTCCTGGGAACAGACGCCAGTGGTATTTGTCCTGTGTATGGCAATGGCAGCGCAATAGTGACTCTTCTTACCAGAAAACAACTCTGGCTCGTGGACCAGAAACTGCATGTGATTCAACTCCATTTAGGACTGGGAAACAAACGCTAGCTCGCCCTACAAGAAACACACTCTGCTTTTGAGAAAAGAGCACTCTTCTACTCTACTGATTTTCCTATGGGGTCCAAACAGTGAGCTTGCTCAGAACAAAAGAACTGTGCTTCCTACACACGCGGGACATATCTCGTTCAACTCTGCTTAGGAAACTGACAAGAACAGTAGCTCCTCTTCAGTCCGATACACTGTACATGCTGGGAACAGACGTGAGTGCTATTTGCACTGTGTATGGCAATGGGAGCACAATAGTGACTTTCCTTACCAGAAAACAACTCTTGGTCGTAGGACCAGAAACTGCATGTGATTCAACTCCATTTAGGACTGGGAAACAAACGCTAGCTCGCCTTACAAGAAACACAATCTGCTTTTGAGAAAAGAGCACTCTTCTACTCTACTGTGTTTCCTATAGGGCCAGAACAGTGAGCTTGCTCAGAACAAAAGAACTGTGCTTCCTACACACACGGCCATATCTAGTTCAACTCTGCTTAGGAAACTGACAAGAACATTAGCTCCTATTCAGTCCAATACACTGTACTTGCTGGGAACAAACGCGAGTGCTCTTTGCACTGTGTATTGCATTTGGAGCGCAATAGTGACTCTTCTTACCAGAAAACAACTCTTGCTCGTAGGACCAAAAACTGCCTGTGACTCAACTCCATTTAGGACTGGGAAACAAACGCGAGCTCGCCTTACAAGAAACACACTCTGCTTTTAAGAAAAGTGCACTCTTCTACTCTACTGTGTTTTCTATGTGTTGCGAACAGTGAGCTTGCTCAGAACAAAAAAACTGTGCTTCCTACACACACGGCCATATCTAGTTCAAGTCTGCTTAGGAAACTGACAAGAACAGTAGCTCCTATTCAGTCCAATACATTGTGCTCCTGGGAACAGACAACAGTGCTATTTGTCCTGTGTATGGCAATGGCAGCGCAATAGTGACTCTTCTTACCATAAAACAACTCTTGCTCCTAGGACCAGAAACTGCATGTGATTCAACTCCATTTAGGAATGAGAAACAAACGCTAGCTCTCCTTACAAGAAACACACTCTGCTTTAGAGAAGAGAGCACTCTTCTACTCTACTGTGTTTCCTATAGGGCCAGAACAGTGAGCTTGCTCAGAACAAAAGAATTGTGCTTCCTACACACACCGACCATATCTAGTTCAACTCTGCTTAGGAAACTGACAAGAACAGTAGCTCTACTTCAGTCCGATACACTGTATTTGCTGGGAACAGACGCGAGTGCTATTTGCACTGTGTATGGCAAAGGGAGCTCAATAGTTACTTTCCTTACCAGAAAACAACTCTTGCTCGTAGGACCAGAAACTGCATGTGATTCAACTCCACATAGGACTGGGAAACAAACACTAACTCGCCTTACAAGAAACACACTCTGATTTAGCGAAAAAAGCACTCTTCTACTCTATTGTGTTTCCTATAGCGCCAGAACAGTGAACTTGCTCAGAACAAACGAACTGTGCTTCCTACACACACGGCCATATCTAGTTCAATTCTGCTTAGGAACCTGACAAGAACAGTAGATCATCTTCAGTCCAATACACTGTACTGCTGGGAACAGACAACAGTGCTATTAGTCCTGTGTATGGCAATGGCAGCGCAATAGTGACTCTTCTTACCATAAAACAACTCTTGCTCGTAGGAACAGAAACTGCATGTGATTACTCTCCATTTAGGACTGGGAAACAAACGCTAGTTCGCCTTACAAGAAACACACTCTGCTTTAGAGAAAAGAGCACTCTTCTACTCTACTGTGTATCTATAGGGCCAGAACAGTGAGCTTGCTCAGAACAAAAGAACTGTGCTTCCTACACTCGGGCCATATCTAGTTCAACTCTGCTTAGGAAACTGACAAGAACAGTAGCTCCTATTCAGTCTGATACACTGTACTTGCTGGGAACAGACGCGAGTGCTATTTGCACTGTATATGGCATTTGGAGCGCAACAGTGACTCTTCTTACCAGAAAACAACTCTTGCTCGTAGGACAAAAAACTGCATGTGACTCAACTCCATTTAGGACTGGGAAACAAACGTGAGCTCGCCTTACAATAAACACACTCTGATTTTAAGAAAAGTGCACTCTTCTACTCTACTGTGTTTCCTATAGGGCCAGAACAGTGAGCTTGCTCAGAACATAAGAACTGTGCTTCCTACACACACGGGCCATATCTAGTTCAACTCTGCTTAGGAAACTGACAAGAACAGTAGCTCCTCTTCAGTCCGATACAATGTACTTGCTGGGTACAGAGGCGAGTGCTATTTGCAATGTGTATGGCAATGGGAGCGCAATAGTGACTTTCCTTACCAGAAAACAACTCTTGCTCGTAGGACCAGAAACTGCATGTGATTCAACTCCATTTAGGACTAAGAAACAAATGCTAGCTCGCCTTACATGAAACATGCTCTGCTTTTGAGAAAAGAGCACTCTTCTACTCTACTGTGTTTCTTATGGGGTCCAAACAGTGAGCTTGCTCAGAACCAAAGAACTGTGCTTCCTACACACACGGATCATGTTTAGTTCAACTCTGCTTAGTAAACTGACAAGAACAGTAGCTCCTATTCAGTCCAATACAATGTACTTGCGGAGAACAGACGCGATTGCTATTTGCACTGTGTATGGCAATTGGAGCCCAATAATGACATGTCTTACCAGAAAACAACTCTTGCTCGTAGGACAAAAAACTGCATGTGACTCAACTCCATTTAGGACTGGGAAACAAACACTAGCTCGACTTTTAAGAAACACACTCTGCTTTTGAGAAAAGAGCACTCATCTACTCTACTGTGTTTCCTATGTGTTCCGAAAAGTGAGCTTGCTCAGAACAAAAAAACTGTGCTTCCTACACACACGGCCATTTCTAGTTCAAGTCTGCTTAGGAACCTGACAAGAACAGTAGATCCTCTTCAGTCCAATACACTGTACTTCCTGGGAACAGACGCCAGTGGTATTTGTCCTGTGTATGGCAATGGCAGCGCAATAGTGACTCTTCTTACCAGAAAACAACTCTGGCTCGTGGACCAGAAACTGCATGTGATTCAACTCCATTTAGGACTGGGAAACAAACGCTAGCTCGCCCTACAAGAAACACACTCTGCTTTTGAGAAAAGAGCACTCTTCTACTCTACTGATTTTCCTATGGGGTCCAAACAGTGAGCTTGCTCAGAACAAAAGAACTGTGCTTCCTACACACGCGGGACATATCTCGTTCAACTCTGCTTAGGAAACTGACAAGAACAGTAGCTCCTCTTCAGTCCGATACACTGTACATGCTGGGAACAGACGTGAGTGCTATTTGCACTGTGTATGGCAATGGGAGCACAATAGTGACTTTCCTTACCAGAAAACAACTCTTGGTCGTAGGACCAGAAACTGCATGTGATTCAACTCCATTTAGGACTGGGAAACAAACGCTAGCTCGCCTTACAAGAAACACAATCTGCTTTTGAGAAAAGAGCACTCTTCTACTCTACTGTGTTTCCTATAGGGCCAGAACAGTGAGCTTGCTCAGAACAAAAGAACTGTGCTTCCTACACACACGGCCATATCTAGTTCAACTCTGCTTAGGAAACTGACAAGAACATTAGCTCCTATTCAGTCCAATACACTGTACTTGCTGGGAACAAACGCGAGTGCTCTTTGCACTGTGTATTGCATTTGGAGCGCAATAGTGACTCTTCTTACCAGAAAACAACTCTTGCTCGTAGGACCAAAAACTGCCTGTGACTCAACTCCATTTAGGACTGGGAAACAAACGCGAGCTCGCCTTACAAGAAACACACTCTGCTTTTAAGAAAAGTGCACTCTTCTACTCTACTGTGTTTTCTATGTGTTGCGAACAGTGAGCTTGCTCAGAACAAAAAAACTGTGCTTCCTACACACACGGCCATATCTAGTTCAAGTCTGCTTAGGAAACTGACAAGAACAGTAGCTCCTATTCAGTCCAATACATTGTGCTCCTGGGAACAGACAACAGTGCTATTTGTCCTGTGTATGGCAATGGCAGCGCAATAGTGACTCTTCTTACCATAAAACAACTCTTGCTCCTAGGACCAGAAACTGCATGTGATTCAACTCCATTTAGGAATGAGAAACAAACGCTAGCTCTCCTTACAAGAAACACACTCTGCTTTAGAGAAGAGAGCACTCTTCTACTCTACTGTGTTTCCTATAGGGCCAGAACAGTGAGCTTGCTCAGAACAAAAGAATTGTGCTTCCTACACACACCGACCATATCTAGTTCAACTCTGCTTAGGAAACTGACAAGAACAGTAGCTCTACTTCAGTCCGATACACTGTATTTGCTGGGAACAGACGCGAGTGCTATTTGCACTGTGTATGGCAAAGGGAGCTCAATAGTTACTTTCCTTACCAGAAAACAACTCTTGCTCGTAGGACCAGAAACTGCATGTGATTCAACTCCACATAGGACTGGGAAACAAACACTAACTCGCCTTACAAGAAACACACTCTGATTTAGCGAAAAAAGCACTCTTCTACTCTATTGTGTTTCCTATAGCGCCAGAACAGTGAACTTGCTCAGAACAAACGAACTGTGCTTCCTACACACACGGCCATATCTAGTTCAATTCTGCTTAGGAACCTGACAAGAACAGTAGATCATCTTCAGTCCAATACACTGTACTGCTGGGAACAGACAACAGTGCTATTAGTCCTGTGTATGGCAATGGCAGCGCAATAGTGACTCTTCTTACCATAAAACAACTCTTGCTCGTAGGAACAGAAACTGCATGTGATTACTCTCCATTTAGGACTGGGAAACAAACGCTAGTTCGCCTTACAAGAAACACACTCTGCTTTAGAGAAAAGAGCACTCTTCTACTCTACTGTGTATCTATAGGGCCAGAACAGTGAGCTTGCTCAGAACAAAAGAACTGTGCTTCCTACACTCGGGCCATATCTAGTTCAACTCTGCTTAGGAAACTGACAAGAACAGTAGCTCCTCTTCTGTCCAATACACTGTACTTGCTCGGAACAGATGCGAGTGCTATTTGCACTGTGTATGCATTTGGAGCACAATAGTGACTCTTCTTACCAGAAAACAACTCTTGCTCGTAGGACCAAAAACTGCCTGTCACTCAACTCCATTTAGGACTGGGAAACAAACGTGAGCTCGCCTTACAAGAAACACACTCTGCTTTTGAGAAAAGAGCACTATGCTACTCTACTGTGTTTCCTATGAGGTCCGAACAGTGAGCTTGCTCAGAACAAAAAAAAACGTGATTCCTACACACCAACACACCTAGTTCAAATCTGCTTAGGAACCTGACAAGAACAATAGATCCTCTTCAGTCCAATACACTGTACTGCTGGGAACAGACAACAGTGCTATTTGTCCTGTGTATGGCAATGGCAGCGCAATAGTGACTCTTCTTACCAGAAAACAACTCTTGTTTGAGGGACCAGAAACTGCATGTGATTCAACTCCAATTTGGACTGGGAAACAAACGCTAGCTCGCCTTACAAGAAACACACTCTGCTTTTGAGAAAAGAGCACTCTTCTACTCTACTGTGTTTCCTATGGGGTCCAAACAGTGAGCTTGCTCAGAACAAAAGAACTGTGCTTCCTACACACACGGACCATATCTAGTTCAGTTCTGCTAAGGAAACTGACAAGAACAGTAGCTCCTCTTCAGTCCAATACACTGTACTTGCTGGAAACAGACGCCAGTGCTATTTGTCCTGTGTAGGGCAATGGCAGCGCAATAATGACTCTTCTTACCAGAGAACAACTCTTGCTCATAGGACCAGAAACTGCATGGGATTCAACTCCATTTAGGACTGGGAAACAAACGCTAGCTCGCCTTACAAGAAACACACTTTGCTTTTGAGAAAAGAGCACTCTTCTACTCTACTGAGTTTCCTATGGGGTCCAAACAGTGAGCTTGCTCAGAACAAAAGAACTCTGCTTCCTACACACACCGACCATATCTAGTTCAACTCTGCTTAGGAAACTGACAAGAACAATAGCTCCTATTTAGTCCAATACACTGTACTTCCTGGGAACAGACGCTAGTGCTATTTGCACTGTGTATGGCAAAGGGAGCACAATAGTAACTTACTTACCAGAAAACAACTCTTTCTCATAGGACCGGAAACTGCCTGTGATTGAACTCCATTTAGGACTAGGAAACAAACTCTAGCTCGCCTTACAAGAAACACACTCTGCTTTTGAGAATAGAGCACTCTTCTACTCTACTGTGTTTCCTATGAGGTCCGAACAATGAGCTTGCTCAGAACAAAAAAAACGTGCTTCCTACACACACCGCCACACCTAGTTCAATTGTGATTAGGAACCTGACAAGAACAGTAGATCCCCTTCAGTCCAATACACTGTACTCCTGGGAACAGACAACAGTGCTATTTGTCCTGTGCATGGCAATGGCAGCGCAATAGTGACTCTTCTTACCATAAAACAACTCTTGCTCGTAGGACCAGAAACTGCATGTGATTCAACTCCATTTATTACTGGGAAACAAACGCTAGCTCTCCTTACAAGAAACACACTCTGCTTTAGAGAAAAGAGCACTCTTCTAATCTACTGTGTTTCCTATAGGGCCAGAACAGTGAGCTTGCTCAGAACAAAAGAACTGTGCTTCCTACACACACCGACCACATCTAGTTCAACTCTGGTTAGGAAACTGACAAGAACAGTAGCTCCACTTCAGTCCGATACACTGTATTTGCTGGGAACAGACGCGAGTGCTATTTGCACTGTGTATGGCAATGGGAGCTCAATAGTTACTTTTCTTACCAGAAAACAACTCTTGCTTGTAGGAACAGAAACTGCATGGGATTCAACTCCATTTAGGACTGGGAAACAAACGCTAGCTCGCCTTACAAGAAACACACTCTGCTTCTGACAAAAGAGCACAATTCTACTCTACTGTGTTTCCTATGGGGTCCGAACAGTGAGCTTGCTCAGAACAAAAGAACTGTGCTTCCTACACACACCGACCATATCTAGTTCAACTCTGCATAGGAAACTGACAAGAACAGTAGCTCCTCTTCAGTCCGATACACTGTATTTGCTGGGAACAGACGCGAGTGCTTTATGCACTGTGTATGTCAATGGGAGCTCAATAGTTACTTTCCTTACCAGAAAACAACTCTTGCTCGTAGGAACAGAAACTGCATGGAATTCAACTCCATTTGGGACTGGGAAACAAACGCTAGCTCGCCTTACAAGAAACACACTCTGCTTTTGAGAAAAGAGCACAATTCTACTCTACTGTGTTTCCTATGGGGTCCGAACAGAGAGCTTGCACAGAACAAAAGAACTGTGCTTCCTACACACACGGCCATATCTAGTTCAATTCTGCTTAGGAACCTGACAAGAACAGTAGATCCTCTTCAGTCCAATACACTATACTTGCTGGGAACAGACGCCAGTGCTATTTGTCCTGTGTATGGCAATGTCAGCGCAATGGTGACTCTTCTTACCATAAAACAACTCTTGCTCATAGGACCAGAAACTGCATGTGATTCAAATCCATTTAGGACTGGGAAACAAACGCTAGCTCGCCTTACAAGAAACACAATCTGCTTTAGAGAAAAGAGCACTCTTCTACTCTACTGTGTTTCCTATAAGGCCAGAACAGTGAGCTTGCTCAGAACAAAAGAACTGTGATTCCTACACACGGGCCATATCTAGTTCAACTCTGCTTAGGAAACTGACAAGAACAGTAGCTCCTATTCAGTCCAATACACTGTACTTGCTGGGAACAGACGCGAGTGCTCTTTGCATTGTGTATTGCATTTGGAGCGCAATAGTGACTTTTCTTACCAGAAAACAACTCTTGCTTGTAGGACCAAAAACTGCCTGTGACTCAACTCCATTTAGGACTGGGAAACAAATGCTAGCTAACCTTACAGGAAACACACTCTGCTTTAGAGAAAAGAGCACTCTTCTACTCTACTGTGTTCCCTATGGGGTCCGAACAGTGAGCTTGCTCAGAACAAAAAAACTGTGCTTCCTACACACACGGCCATATCTAGTTCAAGTCTGATTAGGAACCTGACAAGAACAGTAGATCCTCTTCAGTCCAATACACTGTACATGCTGGGAACAGACGCGTGTGCTATTTGCCCTTTGTATGACAATGGGAGCACAATAGTGACTCTTCTTACCATAAAACAACTCTTGCTCGTAGGACCAGAAACTGCATGTGATTCATCTCCATTTAGGAGTGGGAAACAAACGCTGGCTCGCCTTACAAGAAACACACTCTGCTTTAGAGAAAAGAGCACTCTTCTACTCTACTGTGTTTACTATAGGGCCAGAACAGTGAGCTTGCTCAGAACAAAAGAACTGTGCTTCCTACACTCGGGCCATATCTAGTTCAACTCTGCTTAGGAAACTGACAAGAACAGTAGCTCCTCTTCAGTCCGATACACTGTACTTCCTTGGAACAGACGGGACTGCTATTTGCACTGTGTATGGCTATTGGAGCACAATAGTGACTCGTCTTACCAGAAAACAACTCTTGCTCGTAGGACAAAAAACTGCATGTGACTCAACTCCATTTAGGACTGGGAAACAAACGCTAGCTCGCCTTCCAAGAAACACACTCTGCTTTTGAGAAAAGAGCACTCTATACTCTACTGTGTTTCCTATGGTTTCCGAACAGTGAGCTTGCTCAGAACAAAAAAACTGTGCTTCCTACACACGGCCATAACTAGTTCAACTCTGCTTAGGAAACTGACAAGAACAGTAGCTCCTATTCAGTCCAATACTCTGTACTTGCTGGGAACAGACGCGAGTGCTATTTGCACTGTGTATGTCAATATGAGCACAATAGTGACTTTCCTTACCAGAAAACAACTCTTGCTCATTGGAACGGAAACTGCCTGTGATTGAACTCCATTTAGGACTAGGAAAAAAATGCTAGCTCGCCTTACAAGAAACACACTCTGCTTTTGAGAAAATAGCACTCTTCTACTCTACTGTGTTTCCTATGAGGTCCGAACAGTGAGCTTGCTCAGAACAAAAAAACCGTGCTTCCTACACACACCGCCATATCTAGTTCAATTCTGCTTAGGAACCTGACAAGAACAGTAGATCCTCTTCAGTCCAATACACTGTACTTCCTGGGAACAGACGCCAGTGCTATTTGTCCTGTGTTTGGCAATGGCAGCGCAATAGTGACTCTTCTTACCAGAAAACAACTCTTGTTCGTAGGACCAGAATCTGCATGTGATTCAACTCCATTTAGGACTGGGAAACAAACACTAGCTCGCCTTACAAGAAACACACTCTGCTTTTGAGAAAAGAGCACTCTTCTACTCTACTGTGTTTCCTATAAGGCCTGAACAGTGAGCTTGCTCAGAACAAAAGAACTGTGCTTCCTACACACACGGCCATAACTAGTTCAACTCTGCTTAGGAAATTGACAAGAACAGTAGCTCCTATTCAGTCCAATACACTGTACTTGCTGGGAACAGACACGAGTGCTATTTGCACTGTGTATGGCAATATGAGCACAATAGTGACTTTCCTTACCAGAAAACAACTCTTGCTGATTGGACCGGAAACTGCCTGTGATTGAACTCCATTTAGGACTAGGAAACAAATGCTAGCTTGCCTTACAAGAAACACACTCTGCTTTAGAGAAAAGAGCACTCTTCTACTCTACTGTGTTTCCTATAGGGCCAGAACAGTGATCTTGCTCAGAACAAAAGAACTGTGCTTCCTGCACACACGGGCCATATCTAGTTCAACTCTGCTTAGGAACCTGACAAGAACAGTAGATCCTCTTCAGTCCAATACACTGTACATGCTGGGAACAGACACCAGTGCTATTTGCCCTGTGTATGAAAATGGGAGCACAATAGTGACTCTTCTTACCAGAAATCAACTCTTGCTCGTAGGACCAGAAACTGCATGTGATTCAACTCCATTTAGGACTGGGAAACAAACGCGAGCTCGCCTTACAAGAAATACACTCTGCTTTAGAGAAAAGAGCACTCTTCTGCTCTACTGTGTTTCCTATAGGGCTAGAACAGTGAGCTTGCTCAGAACAAAAGAACTGTGCTTCCTACACACACGGCCATATCTAGTTCAACTCTGCTTAGGAACCTGACAAGAACAGTAGATGCTCTTCAGTCCAATACACTGTACATGCTGGGAATAGACGCCAGTGCTGTTTGCCCTGTGAATGACAATGAGAGCACAATAGTGACTCTTCTTACCAGAAAACAACTCTTGCTCCAAGGACCAGAAACTGCATGTGATTAAACTCCATTTAGGACTGGGAAACAAACGCTAGCTCGTCTTCCAAGAAACACACTCTGCTTTTGAGAAAAGAGCACTCTTCTACTCTACTGTGTTTCCAATGGGGTCCAAACAGTGAGCTTGCTCAGAACAAAAAAACTGTGCTTCCTACAAACACGGCCATAACTAGTTCAAGTCTGCTGAGGAAACTGACAAGAACAGTAGATCCTCTTCAGTCCGATACACTGTACTTGCTGGGAACAGACGGGAGGGCTATTTGCACTGTGTATGGCAATGGGAGCGTAATAGTGTCTTTCCTTACCAGAAAACAACTCTTGCTCGTAGGACCAGAAACTGCATGTGATTCAACTTTATTTAGGACTGGGAAACAAACGCTAGCTCACCTTAAAAGAAACACACTCTGCTTTTGAGAAAAGAGCACTCTTCTACTCTACTGTGTTTCCTATGGGGTCCAAACAGTGAGCTTGCTCAGAACAAAAGAACTGTGCTTCCTACACACACGGGCCATATCTAGTTCAACTCTGCTTAGGAAACTGACAAGAACAGTAGCTCCTCTTCAGTCCAAAACACTGTACTTGCTCGGAACAGACGCGAGTGCTATTTGCACTGTGTATGGCAATTGGAGCACAATAGTGACTCGTCTTACCAGAAAACAACTCTTGCTCGTAGGACAAAAAACTGCATGTGATTCCACTCCATTTAGGACTGGGAAACAAACGCTAGCTCGCCTTAAAAGAAACACACTCTGCTTTAGAGAAAAGAGCACTCTTCTACTCTACTGTATTTCCTATGGGGTCCAAACAGTGAGCTTGCTCAGAACAAAAGAACTGTGCTTCCTACACACACGGGCCATATCTAGTTCAACTCTGCTTAGGAAACTGACAAGAACAGTAGCTCCTCTTCAGTCCAGTACACTGTACTTTCTCGGAACAGACGCGAGTGCTATTTGCACTGTGTTTGGCAATTTGAGCACAATGGTGACTCGTCTTACCAGAAAACAACTCTTGCTCGTAGGACAAAAAACTGCATGTGACTCAACTCTATTTAGTACTGGGAAACAAACGCTAGCTCGCCTTCCAAAAACACACTCTGCTTTTGAGAAAAGAGCACTCTTCTACTCTACTGTGTTTCCTATGTGTTCTGAACAGTGAGATTGCTCAGAACAAAAAAACTGTGCTTCCTACACACACGGCCATATCTAGTTCATGTCTGCTTAGGAAACTGACAAGAACAGTAGCTCCTATTCAGTCCGATACACTGTACTTGCTGGGAACAGACGCGAGTGCTATTTGCACTGTATATGGCATTTGGAGCGCAACAGTGACTCTTCTGACCAGAAAACAACTCTTGCTCGTAGGACAAGAAACTGCATGGGATTCAACTCCATTTAGGACTGGGAAACAAACGCTAGCTCGCCTTACAAGAAACACACTTTCCTTTTGAGAAAAGAGCACTCTTCTACTCTACTGAGTTTCCTATGGGGTCCAAACAGTGAGCTTGCTCAGAACAAAAGAACTGTGCTTCCTTCAAACACCGACCATATCTAGTTCAACTCTGCTTAGGAAACTGACAAGAACAGTAGCTCCTCTTCAGTCCGATACACTGTATTTGCTGGGAACAGATTCGAGTGCTATTTGCACTGTGTATGGCAATGGGGGCTCAATAGTTACTTTCCTTATCAGAAAACAACTCTTGCTCGTAGGACCAGAGACTGCATGTGATTCAACTCCATTTAGGACTGGGAAACAAACGCTATCTCGCCTTACAAGAAACACACTCTGCTTTTGAGAAAAGAGCACTCTTCTACTCTACTGTGTTTCCTATGGGGTCCAAACAGAACAAAAGAACTGTGCTTCCTACACACACGGCCATATCTAGTTCAATTCTGCTTACGAACCTGACAAGAACAGTAGATCCTCTTCAGTCCAATACACTGTACTTGCTGGGAAAAAACGCCAGTGCTATTTATCCTGTGTAATGCAATGGCAGCGCAATAGTGACTCTTCTTACCATAAAACAACTCTTGCTCGTAGGACCAGAAACTCCATGTGATTCAACTCCATTTAGGACTGGGAAACAAACGCTAGCTCACCTTACAAGAAACACACTCTGCTTAGGAGAAAAGAGCACTCTGCTACTCTACTGTTTTTCCTATGGGGTCCAAACAGTGAGCTTGCTCAGAACAAAAGAACTGTGCTTCCTACATGGGAAATATCAAGCTCAACTCTGATTAGGAAACTGACAAGAACAGTAGCTCCTATTCAGTCCAATACACTATACTTGCTGGGAACAGATGCGAGAGCTATTTGCACTGTGTATGGCATTTGGAGGGAAAGAGTGACTCTTCTTACCAGAAAACAACTCTTGCTCGTAGGACCAAAAACTGCCTGAGACTCATCTCCATTTAGGACTGGGAAACAAACGCGAGCTCGGCTTACAAGAAACACACTCTGCTTTAGAGAAAAGAGCACTCTTCTACTCTACTGTGTTTCCTATGGCGTCCGAACACTGAGCTTGCTCAGAACAAAAAAACTGTGCTTCCTACACACACGGCCATATCTAGTTCAAATCTGCTTAGGAACCTGACAAGTACAGTAGATCCTCTTCCGTCCAATACACTGTACTTGCTGCGAAAAGACGCCAGTGCTATTTGTCCTGTGTATGGCAATGGCAGCGCAATAGTGACTCTTCTTACCAGAAAACAACTCTTGTTTGTAGGACCAGAAACTGCATGTGATTCAACTCCATATTGGACTGGGAAACAAACGCCAGCTCGCCTTACAAGAAACACACTCTGCTTTTGAGAAAAGAGCACTCTTCTACTCTACTATGTTTCCTATAGGGCCAGAACAGTGAGCTTGCTCAGAACAAAAGAACTGTGCTTCCTACACACACGGCCATATCTAGTTCAACTCTGCTTAGGAACCTGACAAGAACAGTAGATCCTCTTCAGTTCAATTCACTGTGCATGCTGGGAACAGACGCGAGTGCTATTTGCCCAGTGTATGACAATGGGAGCACAATAGTGACTCTTCTTAGCAGAAAACAACTCTTGCTCGTAGGACCAGAAACTGCATGTGATGCAACTCCATTTAGGACTGGGAAACAAATGCTAGCTCGCCTTACAAGAAACACACTCTGATTTAGAGAAAAAAGCACTCTTCTACTCTATTGTGTTTCCTAAGAGGTCCGAACACTGAACTTGCTCAAACCAAAAGAACTGTGCTTCCTACACACACGGCCATATCTGGTTCAATTCTGCTTAGGAACCTGACAAGAACAGTAGATCCTCTTCAGTCCAATACACTGTACTTGCTGGGAACAGACTCCAGGGCTATTTGTCCTGTGTATGGCAATGGCAGCGCAATATTTTCTATTCTTACCATAAAACAACTCTTGACAATAGGACCAAAAACTGCATGGGATTCAACTCCATTTAGGACTGGGAAACAAACGCTAGCTCTCCTTACAAGAAACACACTCTGCTTTTGAGAAAAGAGCACTCTTCTACTCTACTGTGTTTCCTATGGGGGTCCAAACAGTTAGCTTGCTCAGAACTAAAGAACTGTGCTTCCTACACACACCGACCATATCTAGTTCAACTCTGCTTAGGAAACTGACAAGAACAGTAGCTCCTATTTAGTCCAATACACTGTACGTGCTGGGAACAGGCGCGAGTGCTATTTGCACTGTGTATGGCAATGGGAGCACAATAGTATCTTTCCTTACCAGAAAACAACTCTTGCTCATAGGACCGGAAACTGCCTGTGATTGAACTCCAATTAGGGCTAGGAAACAAACGCTAGCTCGCCTTACAAGAAACACACTTTTATTTTGAGAAAAGAGCACTCTTCTACTCTACTGTGTTTTCTGTGAGGTCCGAACAGTGAGCTTGCTCAGAACAAAAAAAAAGGTGATTCCTACACACACCGTCACACCTAGTTCAATTCTCCTTAGGAACCTGACAAGAACAGTAGATCCTCTTCAGTCCAATACACTGTACTGCTGGGAACAGACGCCAGTGCTATTTGTCCTGTGTAGGGCAATGGCAGCGCAATAGTGACTCTTCTTACCGGAAAACAACTCTTGCTCATAGGACCAGAAACTGCATGGGATTCAACTCCATTTAGGACTGGGAAACAAACGCTAGCTCGCCGTACAAGAAACACACTCTGCTTTTGAGTAAAGAGCACTCTTCTACTCTACTGATTTTCCTATGGGGTCCAAACAGTGAGCTTGCTCAGAACAAAAGAACTGTGCATCCTACACACACCGACCATCTCTAGTTCAACTCTGCCTAGGAAACTGACAAGAACAGTAGCTCCTCTTCAGTCCGATACACTGTACATGCTGGGAACAGACGGGAGGGCTATTTGCACTGTGTATTGCAATGGGAGCTCAATAGTTACTTTCCTTACCAGAAAACAACTCTTGCTCGTAGGACCAGAAACTGCATGGGATTCAACTCCATTTAGGACTGGGAAACAAACGCTAGCTCGCCTTACAAGAAACACACTCTGCTTTTGAGAAAAGAGCAAAATTCAACTCTACTGTGTTTCCTATGTGGTCCGAACAGTGAGCTTGCTCAGAACAAAAGAACTGTGCTTCCTACACACACGGCCATATCTAGTTCAATTCTGCTTAGGAACCTGACAAAAACAGTAGATCCTCTTCAGTCCAATACACTGTACTTGCTGGGAACAGACGCCAGTGGAATTTGTCCTGTGTATGGCAATGGCAGCGCAATAGTGACTCTTCTTACCATAAAAAACTCTTGCTTGTAGGACCAGAAACTGCATGTGATTCAACTCCATTTAGGACTGGGAAACAAACGCTAGCTCGCCTTACAAGAAACACACTCTGCTTTAGAGAAAGAGCACTCTTCTACTCTACTGTGTTTCCTGTAGGGCCAGAACAGTGAGCTTGCTCAGAACAAAAGAACTGTGCTTCCTACACACGGGCCATATCTAGTTCAACTCTGCTTAGGAAACTGACAAGAACAGTAGCTTTTATTCAGTCCAATACACTGTACTTGCTGGGAACAGACGCGAGTGCTATTTGCATTGTGTAGGGCAATTGAAGCGCAATAGTGACTCTTCTTACCAGAAAACAACTCTTGCTCGTAGGACCAAAAACTGCCTGTGACAACTCCATTTAGGACTGGTAAACAAAGGCGAGCTCTCCTTACAAGAAACACACTCTGCTTTAGAGAAAAGAGCACTCTTCTACTCTACTGTGTTCCCTATGGGGTCCGAACAGTGAGCTTGCTCAGAACAAAAAAACTGTGCTTCCTACACACACGGCCATATCTAGTTCAAGTCTGCTTAGGAACCTGACAAGAACAGTAGATCCTCTTCCATCAAATACACTGTACATGCTGGGAAAAGACGCCAGTGCTATTTGATCTGTGTATGGAAATGGCAGCTCAATAGTGACTCTTCTTACCAGAAAACAACTCTTGCACCTAGGACCAGAAACTGCATGGGATTCAACTCCATTTAGGACTGGGAAACAAACGCTAGCTCGCCTTTCAAGAAACACACTCTGCTTTATTGAAAAGAGCACTCTTCTACTCTAAAGTGTTTCCTGTAGGGCCAGTACATTGAGCTTGCTCAGAACAAAAGAACTGTGCTTCCAACACACACGGCCATATCTAGTTCAATTCTGTTTAGGAACCTGACAAGAACAGTAGATCCTCTTCAGTCCAATACACTGTACTTGCTGGGAACAGACGCCAGTGCTATTTGTCCTGTGTATGGCAATGGCAGCGCAATAGTGACTATTCTTACCATAAAAAAACTCTTGCTCGTAGCACCAGAAACTGCATGTGATTCAACTCCATTTAGGACTGTTAAACAAATGCTAGCTCGCCTTACAAGAAACACACTCTGCTTTATTGAAAAGAGCACTCTTCTACTCTACTGTGTTTCCTATAGGGCCAGAACAGTGAGCTTGCTCAGAACAAAAGAACTGTGCTTCCTACACACGGGCCATATCTAGTTCAACTCTGCTTAGGAAACTGACAAGAACAGTAGCTCCTCTTCAGTCCGATATGCTGTACTTCCTGGGATCAGAAACGAGTGCTATTTGCACTGTGTATGGCAATGGGAGCGCAATAGAGACTTTCCTTACCAGAAAACAACTCTTGCTCGTAGGACCAGAAACTGCATGTGATTCAAATCAATTTAGGACTGGGAAACAAATGCTAGCTCGCCTTACATGAAAAACACTCTGCTTTTGAGAGAAGATCACTCTTCTACTCCACTGTCTTTCCTATGGGGTTCGAACAGTGAGCTTGCTCAGAACAAAAGAACTGTGCTTCCTACACACACAGGCCATATCTAGTTCAAGTCTGCTTAGGAAACTGACAAGAACAGTAGCTCCTCTTCAGTCCAATACACTGTACTTGCGGGGAACAAACGCGAGTGCTATTTGCACTGTGTATGGCTATTGGAGCACAATAGTGACTTGTCTTACCAGAAAACAACTCTTGCTTGTAGGACAAAAAACTGCATGTGACTCAACTCCATTTATGACTGGGAACCATCGCTAGCTCGCCTTCCAAGAAACACACTTTGCTTTTGAGGAAAGAGCACTCTATTCTCTACTGTGTTTCCTATGGGTTCTGAACAGTGAGCCTGCTCAGAACAAAAAAACTGTGCTTCCTACACACACGGCCATATCTAGTTCAAGTCTGCTTAGGAACCTGACAAGAACAGTAGATCCTCTTCCATCCAATACACTGTACTTGCTGGGAAGAGACGCCAGTGTTATTTGTCCTGTGTATGGAAAAGGCAGCTCAATAGTGACTCTTCTTACCAGAAAACAACTCTTGCTTGTAGGACCAGAAACTGCATGTGATTCAACTCCATTTAGGACTGGGAAACAAACGCTAGCTTGCCTTACAAGAAACACACTCTGCTTTTGAGAAAAGAGCACTCTTCTACTCTACTGTGTTTCCTATGGTGTCCAAACAGTGAGCTTGCTCAGAACAAAAGAACTGTGCTTCCTAAACACGCGGGACATATCTCGTTCAACTCTGCTTAGGAAACTGACAAGAACAGTAGCTCCTCTTCAGTCCGATACACTGTACTTGCTGGGAACAGACGTGAGTGCTATTTGCACTGTGTATGGCAATTGGAGCACAATAGTGACTTTCCTTACCAGAAAACAACTCTTGCTCGTAGGACCAGAAACTGCATCGGATTCAACTCCATATAGGACTGGGAAACAAATGCTAGCTCGCCTTACAAGAAACACAATCTGCTTTTGAGAAAAGAGCACTCTTCTACTCTACTGTGTTTCCTATAGGGCCTGAACAGTGAGCTTGCTCAGAACAAAAGAACTGTGCTTCCTACACACACGGACATAACTAGTTCAACTCTGCTTAAGAAACTGACAAGAACAGTAGCTCCTATTCAGTCCAATACACTGTACTTGCTGGGAACAGACGCGAGTGCTATTTGCACTGTGTATGTCAATGGGAGCGCAATAGTGACTTTCCTTACCAGAAAACAACTCTTGCTCGTAGAGCCAGAAACTGTATGTGATTCAACTCCATTTAGGACTGGGAAACAAATGCTAGCTCGCCTTACAAGAAACACAATCTGCTTTAGAGAAAAGAGCACTCTTCTACTCTACTGTGTTTCCTATAGGGCCAGAACAGTGATCTTGCTCAGAACAAAAGAACTGTGCTTCCTACACACACGGGCCATATCTAGTTCAACTCTGCTGAGGAAACTGACAAGAACAGTAGATCCTCTTCAGTCCAATACACTGTACATGCTGGGAACAGACACCAGTGCTATTTGCCCTGTGTATGACAATGGGAGAACAACAGTGACTCTTCTTACCAAAAAACAACTCTTGCTCATAGTACCAGAAACTGCATGTGATTCAACTCCATTTAGGACTGGGAAACAAACGCTAGCTCGGCTCGCCTTATAAGAAACACACTCTGCTTTTGAGAAAAGAGCACTCTTCTACTCTACTGTGTTTCCAATGGGGTCCAAACAGTGACCTTGCTCAGAACAAAAGAACTGTGCTTCCTACACACACGGCCATATCAAATCAACTCTGCTTAGGAAACTGACAAGAACAGTAGCTCCTATTCAGTCCAATACACTGTAGTTGCTGGGAACAGACGGGAGTGCTATTTGCACTGTGTATGGCAATATGAGCACAATAGTGACTTTCCTTACCAGAAAACAACTCTTGCTCATTGGACCGGAAACTGCCTGTGATTGAACTCCATTTAGGACTAGGAAACAAACGCTAGCTCGCCTTACAAGAAACACATTCTGCTTTTGAGAAAAGAGCACTCGTCTACTCTACTGTGTTTCCTATGAGGTCCGAACAGTGAGCTTGCTCAGAACAAAAAAACCGTGCTTCCTACACACACCACCATACCTAGGTCAATTCTGCTGAGGAAACTGACAAGAACAGTAGAACCTCTTCAGTCCGATACACTGTACTTGCTGGGAACAGACGGGAGGGCTATTTGCACTGTGTATGGCAATGGGAGCGCATTAGTGACTTTCCTTACCAGAAAACAACTCTTGCTCGTAGGACCAGAAACTGCATGTGATTCAACTTTATTTAGGACTGGGAAACAAACGCTAGCTCGCCTTAAAAGAAACACACTCTGCTTTTGAGAAAAGAGCACTCTTCTACTCTACTGTGTTTCCTATGGGGTCCAAACAGTTAGCTTGCTCAAAACAAAAGAACTGTGCTTCCTACACACACGGGCCATATCTAGTTCAACACTGCTTAGGAAACTGACAAGAACAGTAGCTCCTCTTCAGTCCAAAACACTGTACTTGCTCGGAACAGATGCGAGTGCTATTTGCACTGTGTATGGCAATTGGAGCACAATAGTGACTCGTCTTACCAGAAAACAACTCTTGCTCGTAGGACAAAAAACTGCATGTGATTCCACTCCATTTAGGACTGGGAAACAAACGCTAGCTCGCCTTAAAAGAAACACACTCTGCTTTTGAGAAAAGAGCACTCTTCTACTCTACTGTATTTCCTATGGGGTCCAAACAGTGAGCTTGCTCAGAACAAAAGAACTGTGCTTCCTACACACACGGGCCATATCTAGTTCAACTCTGCTTAGGAAACTGACAAGAACAGTAGCTCCTCTTCAGTCCAGTACACTGTACTTTCTCGGAACAGACGCGAGTGCTATTTGCACTGTGTTTGGCAATTTGAGCACAATGGTGACTCGTCTTACCAGAAAACAACTCTTGCTCGTAGGACAAAAAACTGCATGTGACTCAACTCTATTTAGTACTGGGAAACAAATGCTAGCTCGCCTTCCAAAAACACACTCTGTTTTTGAGAAAAGAGCACTCTTCTACTCTACTGTGTTTCCTATGTGTTCTGAACAGTGAGCTTGCTCAGAACAAAAAAACTGTGCTTCCTACACACACGGCCATATCTAGTTCATGTCTGCTTAGGAAACTGACAAGAACAGTAGCTCCTATTCAGTCCGATACACTGTACTTGCTGGGAACAGACGCGAGTGCTATTTGCACTGTATATGGCATTTGGAGCGCAACAGTGACTCTTCTGACCAGAAAACAACTCTTGCTCGTAGGACAAGAAACTGCATGGGATTCAACTCCATTTAGGACTGGGAAACAAACGCTAGCTCGCCTTACAAGAAACACACTCTGCTTTAGAGAAAAGAGCACTCTTCTACTCTACTGTTTTTCCTATGGGGTCCAAACAGTGAGCTTGCTCAGAACAAAAGAACTGTGCTTCCTACATGGGAAATATCAAGCTCAACTCTGATTAGGAAACTGACAAGAACAGTAGCTCCTATTCAGTCCAATACACTATACTTGCTGGGAACAGATGCGACAGCTATTTGCACTGTGTATGGCATTTGGAGGGAAAGAGTGACTCTTCTTACCAGAAAACAACTCTTGCTTGTAGGACCAAAAACTGCCTGAGACTCATCTCCATTTAGGACTGGGAAACAAACGCGAGCTTGCCTTACAAGAAACACACTCTGCTTTAGAGAAAAGAGCACTCTTCTACTCTACTGTGTTTCCTATGGCGTCCGAACACTGAGCTTGCTCAGAACAAAAAAACTGTGCTTCCTACACACACGGCCATATCTAGTTCAAATCTGCTTAGGAACCTGACAAGTACAGTAGATCCTCTTCCGTCCAATACACTGTACTTGCTGCGAAAAGACGCCAGTGCTATTTGTCCTGTGTATGGCAATGGCAGCGCAATAGTGACTCTTCTTACCAGAAAACAACTCTTGTTTGTAGGACCAGAAACTGCATGTGATTCAACTCCATATTGGACTGGGAAACAAACGCCAGCTCGCCTTACAAGAAACACACTCTGCTTTTGAGAAAAGAGCACTCTTCTACTCTACTATGTTTCCTATAGGGCCAGAACAGTGAGCTTGCTCAGAACAAAAGAACTGTGCTTCCTACACACACGGCCATATCTAGTTCAACTCTGCTTAGGAACCTGACAAGAACAGTAGATCCTCTTCAGTTCAATTCACTGTGCATGCTGGGAACAGACGCGAGTGCTATTTGTCCAGTGTATGACAATGGGAGCACAATAGTGACTCTTCTTAGCAGAAAACAACTCTTGCTCGTAGGACCAGAAACTGCATGTGATGCAACTCCATTTAGGACTGGGAAACAAATGCTAGCTCGCCTTACAAGAAACACACTCTGATTTAGAGAAAAAAGCACTCTTCTACTCTATTGTGTTTCCTAAGAGGTCCGAACACTGAACTTGCTCAAACCAAAAGAACTGTGCTTCCTACACACACGGCCATATCTGGTTCAATTCTGCTTAGGAACCTGACAAGAACAGTAGATCCTCTTCAGTCCAATACACTGTACTTGCTGGGAACAGACTCCAGGGCTATTTGTCCTGTGTATGGCAATGGCAGCGCAATATTTTCTATTCTTACCATAAAACAACTCTTGACAATAGGACCAAAAACTGCATGGGATTCAACTTCATTTAGGACTGGGAAACAAACGCTAGCTCTCCTTACAAGAAACACACTCTGCTTTTGAGAAAAGAGCACTCTTCTACTCTACTGTGTTTCCTATGGGGGTCCAAACAGTTAGCTTGCTCAGAACTAAAGAACTGTGCTTCCTACACACACCGACAATATCTAGTTCAACTCTGCTTAGGAAACTGACAAGAACAGTAGCTCCTATTTAGTCCAATACACTGTACGTGCTGGGAACAGGCGCGAGTGCTATTTGCACTGTGTATGGCAATGGGAGCACAATAGTATCTTTCCTTACCAGAAAACAACTCTTGCTCATAGGACCGGAAACTGCCTGTGATTGAACTCCAATTAGGGCTAGGAAACAAACGCTAGCTCGCCTTACAAGAAACACACTTTTATTTTGAGAAAAGAGCACTCTTCTACTCTACTGTGTTTTCTGTGAGGTCCGAACAGTGAGCTTGCTCAGAACAAAAAAAAAGGTGATTCCTACACACACCGTCACACCTAGTTCAATTCTCCTTAGGAACCTGACAAGAACAGTAGATCCTCTTCAGTCCAATACACTGTACTGCTGGGAACAGACGCCAGTGCTATTTGTCCTGTGTAGGGCAATGGCAGCGCAATAGTGACTCTTCTTACCGGAAAACAACTCTTGCTCATAGGACCAGAAACTGCATGGGATTCAACTCCATTTAGGACTGGGAAACAAACGCTAGCTCGCCGTACAAGAAACACACTCTGCTTTTGAGTAAAGAGCACTCTTCTACTCTACTGATTTTCCTATGGGGTCCAAACAGTGAGCTTGCTCAGAACAAAAGAACTGTGCATCCTACACACACCGACCATCTCTAGTTCAACTCTGCCTAGGAAACTGACAAGAACAGTAGCTCCTCTTCAGTCCGATACACTGTACTTGCTGGGAACAGACGGGAGGGCTATTTGCACTGTGTATTGCAATGGGAGCTCAATAGTTACTTTCCTTACCAGAAAACAACTCTTGCTCGTAGGACCAGAAACTGCATGGGATTCAACTCCATTTAGGACTGGGAAACAAACGCTAGCTCGCCTTACAAGAAACACACTCTGCTTTTGAGAAAAGAGCAAAATTCAACTCTACTGTGTTTCCTATGTGGTCCGAACAGTGAGCTTGCTCAGAACAAAAGAACTGTGCTTCCTACACACACGGCCATATCTAGTTCAATTCTGATTAGGAACCTGACAAGAACAGTAGATCCTCTTCAGTCCAATACACTGTACTTGCTGGGAACAGACGCCAGTGCTATTTGTCCTGTGTATGGCAATGGCAGCGCAATAGTGACTATTCTTACCATAAAAAAACTCTTGCTCGTAGCACCAGAAACTGCATGTGATTCAACTCCATTTAGGACTGTTAAACAAATGCTAGCTCGCCTTACAAGAAACACACTCTGCTTTATTGAAAAGAGCACTCTTCTACTCTACTGTCTTTCCTATGGGGTCCGAACAGTGAGCTTGCTCAGAACAAAAGAACTGTGCTTCCTACACACACAGGCCATATCTAGTTCAAGTCTGCTTAGGAAACTGACAAGAACAGTAGCTCCTCTTCAGTCCAATACACTGTACTTGCGGGGAACAGACGCGAGTGCTATTTGCACTGTGTATGGCTATTGGAGCACAATAGTGACTCGTCTTACCAGAAAACAACTCTTGCTCGTAGGACAAAAAACTGCATGTGACTCAACTCCATTTATGACTGGGAACCATCGCTAGCTCGCCTTCCAAGAAACACACTTTGCTTTTGAGGAAAGAGCACTCTATTCTCTACTGTGTTTCCTATGGGTTCTGAACAGTGAGCTTGCTCAGAACAAAAAAACTGTGCTTCCTACACACACGGCCATATCTAGTTCAAGTCTGCTTAGGAACCTGACAAGAACAGTAGATCCTCTTCAGTCCAATGCACTGTACTTGCTGGGAAAAGACGCCAGTGTTATTTGTCCTGTGTATGGAAATGGCAGCTCAATAGTGACTCTTCTTACCAGAAAACAACTCTTGCTTGTAGGACCAGAAACTGCATGTGATTCAACTCCATTTAGGACTGGGAAACAAACGCTAGCTTGCCTTACAAGAAACACACTCTGCTTTTGAGAAAAGAGCACTCTTCTACTCTACTGTGTTTCCTATGGTGTCCAAACAGTGAGCTTGCTCAGAACAAAAGAACTGTGCTTCCTAAACACGCGGGACATACCTCGTTCAACTCTGCTTAGGAAACTGACAAGAACAGTAGCTCCTCTTCAGTCTGATACACTGTACTTGCTGGGAACAGACGTGAGTGCTATTTGCACTGTGTATGGCAATCGGAGCGAAATGGTGACTTTCCTTACCAGAAAACAACTCTTGCTCGTAGGACCAGAAACTGCATCGGATTCAACTCCATATAGGACTGGGAAACAAATGCTAGCTCGCCTTACAAGAAACACAATCTGCTTTTGAGAAAAGAGCACTCTTCTACTCTACTGTGTTTCCTATAGGGCCTGAACAGTGAGCTTGCTCAGAACAAAAGAACTGTGCTTCCTACACACACGGACATAACTAGTTCAACTCTGCTTAGGAAACTGACAAGAACAGTAGCTCCTATTCAGTCCAATACACTGTACTTGCTGGGAAAAGACGCGAGTGCTATTTGCACTGTGTATGTCAATTGGAGCGCAATAGTGACTTTCCTTACCAGAAAACAACTCTTGCTCGTAGGACCAGAAACTGTATGTGATTCAACTCCATTTAGGACTGGGAAACAAATGCTAGCTCGCCTTACAAGAAACACAATCTGCTTTAGAGAAAAGAGCACTCTTCTACTCTACTGTGTTTCCTATAGGGCAAGAACAGTGATCTTGCTCAGAACAAAAGAACTGTGCTTCCTACACACACGGGCCATATCTAGTTCAACTCTGCTTAGGAACCTGACAAGAACAGTAGATCCTCTTCAGTCCAATACACTGTACATGCTGGGAACAGACACCAGTGCTATTTGCCCTGTGTATGAAAATGGGAGCACAATAGTGACTCTTCTTACCAGAAATCAACTCTTGCTCGTAGGACCAGAAACTGCATGTGATTCAACTCCATTTAGGACTGGGAAACAAACGCTAGCCCGGCTCGCCTTACAAGAAACACACTCTGCTTTTGAGAAAAGAGCACTCTTCTACTCTACTGTTTTTCCAATGGGGTCCAAACAGTGAGCTTGCTCAGAACAAAAGAACTGTGCTTCCTACACACACGGATCATATCTAGTTCAATTCTGCTGAGGAAACTGACAAGAACAGTAGATCCTCTTCAGTCCAATACACTGTACATGCTGGGAATTGACACCAGTGCTATTTGCCCTGTGTATGACTATGGGAGAACAACAGTGACTCTTCTTACCAAAAAACAACTCTTGCTCATAGTACCAGAAACTGCATGTGATTCAACTCCATTTAGGACTGGGAAACAAACGCTAGCTCGGCTCGCCTTATAAGAAACACACTCTGCTTTTGAGAAAAGAGCACTCTTCTACTCTAAAGTGTTTCCATTGGGTTCCAAACAGTGACCTTGCTCAGAACAAAAGAACTGTGCTTCCTACACACACGGCCATATCAAATCAACTCTGCTTAGGAAACTGACAAGAACAGTAGCTCCTATTCAGTCCAATACACTGTACTTGCTGGGAACAGACGCGAGTGCTATTTGCACTGTGTATGGCAATATGAGCACAATAGTGACTTTCCTTACCAGAAAACAACTCTTGCTCATTGGACCGGAAACTGCCTGTGATTGAACTCCATTTAGGACTAGGAAACAAACGCTAGCTCGCCTTACAAGAAATACACACTCTGCTTTTGAGAAAAGAGCACTCGTCTACTCTACTGTGTTTCCTATGAGGTCCGAACAGTGAGCTTGCTCAGAACAAAAAAACCGTGCTTCCTACACACACCACCATACCTAGGTCAATTCTGCTGAGGAAACTGACAAGAACAGTAGATCCTCTTCAGTCCAATACACTGTACTGCTGGGAACAGACAACAGTGCTATTTGTCCTGTGTATGGCAACGGCAGCGCAATAGTGACTCTTCTTACCAGAAAAACACTCTTGCTCATAGGACGAGAAACTGCATGGTATTCAACTCCATTTAGGACTGGGAAACAAACGCTAGCTTGCCTTACAAGAAACACACTCTGTTTTTGAGAAAAGAGCACTCTTCTACTCTACTGTGTTTCCTATGGGGTCTAAACAGTGAGCTTGTATAGAAAAAAAAAACTGTGCTTCCTACACACACGGACCATATCTAGTTCAACTCTGCTTAGGAACCTGACAAGAACAGTAGATCCTCTTCAGTCCAATACACTGTACTTGCACGGAACAGACGCGAGTGCTATTTGCACTGTGTATGGCAATTGGAGCACAATAGTGACTCGTATTACCAAAAAACAACTCTTGCTCGTAGGACAAAAAACTGCATGTGACTCAACTCCATTTAGGACTGGGAAACAAACGCGAGCTCGCCTTACAACAAATACACTCTGCTTTAGAGAAAAGAGCACTCTTCTACTCTACTGTGTTTCCTATAGGGCCAGAACAGTGAGCTTGCTCAGAACAAAAGAACTGTGCTTCCTACACACATGGCCATATCTAGTTCAACTCTGCTTAGGAACCTGACAAGAACAGTAGATGCTCTTCAGTCCAATACACTGTACATGCTGGGAATAGACGCCAGTGCTGTTTGCCCTGTGAATGACAATGAGAGCACAATAGTGACTCTTCTTACCAGAAAACAACTCTTGCTCCAAGGACCAGAAACTGCATGTGATTAAACTCCATTTAGTACTGGGAAACAAACGCTAGCTCGTCTTCCAAGAAACACACTCTGCTTTTGAGAAAAGAGTACTCTTCTACTCTACTGTGTTTCCAATGGGGTCCAAACAGTGAGCTTGCTCAGAACAAAAAAACTGTGCTTCCTACAAACACGGCCATAACTAGTTCAAGTCTGCTGAGGAAACTGACAAGAACAGTAGATCCTCTTCAGTCCGAAACACTGTACTTGCTGGGAACAGACGGGAGGGCTATTTGCACTGTGTATGGCAATGGGAGCACAATAGTGACTTTCCTTACCAGAAAACAACTCTTGCTCGTAGGACCAGAAACTGCATGTGATTCAACTTTATTTAGGACTGGGAAACAAACGCTAGCTCGCCTTAAAAGAAACACACTCTGCTTTTGATAAAAGAGCACTCTTCTACTCTACTGTGTTTCCTATGGGGTCCAAACAGTGAGCTTGCTCAGAACAAAAGAACTGTGCTTCCTACACACACGGGCCATATCTAGTTCAACACTGCTTAGGAAACTGACAAGAACAGTAGCTCCTCTTCAGTCCAAAACACTGTACTTGCTCGGAACAGACGCGAGTGCTATTTGCACTGTGTATGGCAATTGGAGCACAATAGTGACTCGTCTTACCAGAAAACAACTCTTGCTCGTAGGACAAAAAACTGCATGTGATTCCACTCCATTTAGGACTGGGAAACAAACGCTAGCTCGCCTTAAAAGAAACACACTCTGCTTTAGAGAAAAGAGCACTCTTCTACTCTACTGTATTTCCTATGGGGTCCAAACAGTGAGCTTGCTCAGAACAAAAGAACTGTGCTTCCTACACACACGGGCCATATCTAGTTCAACTCTGCTTAGGAAACTGACAAGAACAGTAGCTCCTCTTCAGTCCAGTACACTGTACTTTCTCGGAACAGACGCGAGTGCTATTTGCACTGTGTTTGGCAATTTGAGCACAATATTGACTCGTCTTACCAGAAAACAACTCTTGCTCGTAGGACAAAAAACTGCATGTGACTCAACTCTATTTAGTACTGGGAAACAAACTCTAGCTCGCCTTCCAAAAACACACTCTGCTTTTGAGAAAAGAGCACTCTTCTACTCTACTGTGTTTCCTATGTGTTCTGAACAGTGAGCTTGCTCAGAACAAAAAAACTGTGCTTCCTACACACACGGCCATATCTAGTTCAAGTCTGCTTAGGAAACTGACAAGAACAGTAGCTCCTATTCAGTCCGATACACTGTACTTGCTGGGATCAGACGCGAGTGCTATTTGCACTGTATATGGCATTTGGAGCACAACAGTGACTCTTCTGACCAGAAAACAACTCTTGCTCGTAGGACAAGAAACTGCATGGGATTCAACTCCATTTAGGACTGGGAAACAAACGCTAGCTCACCTTACAAGAAACACACTTTCCTTTTGAGAAAAGAGCACTCTTCTACTCTACTGAGTTTCCTATGGGGTCCAAACAGTGAGCTTGCTCAGAACAAAAGAACTGTGCTTCCTTCAAACACCGACCATATCTAGTTCAACTCTGCTTAGGAAACTGACAAGAACAGTAGCTCCTCTTCAGTCCGATACACTGTATTTGCTGGGAACAGATGCGAGTGCTATTTGCACTGTGTATGGCAATGGGAGCTCAATAGTTACTTTCCTTACCAGAAAACAACTCTTGCTCGTAGGACCAGAGACTGCATGTGATTCAACTCCATTTAGGACTGGGAAACAAACGCGAGCTCGATTTACAAGAAACACACTCTGCTTTAGAGAAAAGAGCACTCTTCTACTCTACTGTGTTTCCTATGGCGTCCGAACAGTGAGCTTGCTCAGAACAAAAAAACTGTGCTTCCTACACACACGGCCATATCTAGTTCAAATCTGCTTAGGAACCTGACAAGTACAGTAGATCCTCTTCCGTCCAATACACTGTACTTGCTGCGAAAAGACGCCAGTGCTATTTGTCCTGTGTATGGCAATGGCAGCGCAATAGTGACTCTTCTTACCAGAAAACAACTCTTGTTTGTAGGACCAGAAACTGCATGTGATTCAACTCCATATTGGACTGGGAAACAAACGCCAGCTCGCCTTACAAGAAACACACTCTGCTTTTGAGAAAAGAGCACTCTTCTACTCTACTATGTTTCCTATAGGGCCAGAACAGTGAGCTTGCTCAGAACAAAAGAACTGTGCTTCCTACACACACGGCCATATCTAGTTCAACTCTGCTTAGGAACCTGACAAGAACAGTAGATCCTCTTCAGTTCAATTCACTGTGCATGCTGGGAACAGACGCGAGTGCTATTTGCCCAGTGTATGACAATGGGAGCACAATAGTGACTCTTCTTAGCAGAAAACAACTCTTGCTCGTAGGACCAGAAACTGCATGTGATGCAACTCCATTTAGGACTGGGAAACAAATGCTAGCTCGCCTTACAAGAAACACACTCTGATTTAGAGAAAAAAGCACTCTTCTACTCTATTGTGTTTCCTAAGAGGTCCGAACACTGAACTTGCTCAAACCAAAAGAACTGTGCTTCCTACACACACGGCCATATCTGGTTCAATTCTGCTTAGGAACTTGACAAGAACAGTAGATCCTCTTCAGTCCAATACACTGTACTTGCTGGGAACAGACTCCAGGGCTATTTGTCCTGTGTATGGCAATGGCAGCGCAATATTTTCTATTCTTACCATAAAACAACTCTTGAAAATAGGACCAAAAACTGCATGTGACTCAACTCCATTTATGACTGGGAACCATCGCTAGCTCGCCTTCCAAGAAACACACTTTGCTTTTGAGGAAAGAGCACTCTATTCTCTACTGTGTTTCCTATGGGTTCTGAACAGTGAGCTTGCTCAGAACAAAAAAACTGTACTTCCTACACACACGGCCATATCTAGTTCAAGTCTGCTTAGAAACCTGACAAGAACAGTAGATCGTCTTCCATCCAATACACTGTACTTGCTGGGAAAAGACGCCAGTGTTATTTGTCCTGTGTATGGAAATGGCAGCTCAATAGTGACTCTTCTTACCAGAAAACAACTCTTGCTTGTAGGACCAGAAACTGCATGTGATTCAACTCCATTTAGGACTGGGAAACAAACGCTAGCTTGCCTTACAAGAAACACACTCTGCTTTTGAGAAAAGAGCACTCTTCTACTCTACTGTGTTTCCTATGGTGTCCAAACAGTGAGCTTGCACAGAACAAAAGAACTGTGCTTCCTAAACACGCGGGACATACCTCGTTCAACTCTGCTTAGGAAACTGACAAGAACAGTAGCTCCTCTTCAGTCCGATACACTGTACTTGCTGGGAACAGACGTGAGTGCTATTTGCACTGTGTATGGCAATGGGAGCACAATAGTGACTTTCCTTACCAGAAAACAACTCTTGCTCGTAGGACCAGAAACTGCATCGGATTCAACTCCATATAGGACTGGGAAACAAATGCTAGCTCGCCTTACAAGAAACACAATCTGCTTTTGAGAAAAGAGCACTCTTCTACTCTACTGTGTTTCCTATAGGGCCTGAACAGTGAGCTTGCTCAGAACAAAAGAACTGTGCTTCCTACACACACGGACATAACTAGTTCAACTCTGCTTAGGAAACTGACAAGAACAGTAGCTCCTATTCAGTCCAATACACTGTACTTGCTGGGAACAGACGCGAGTGCTATTTGCACTGTGTATGTCAATGGGAGCGCAATAGTGACTTTCCTTACCAGAAAACAACTCTTGCTCGTAGGACCAGAAACTGTATGTGATTCAACTCCATTTAGGACTGGGAAACAAATGCTAGCTCGCCTTACAAGAAACACAATCTGCTTTAGAGAAAAGAGCACTCTTCTACTCTACTGTGTTTCCTATGGGGTCCGAACAGTGAGCTTTCTCAGAACAAAAAAACTGTGCATCCTACACACACGGCCATATCTAGTTCAATTCTGCTTATAAACCTGACAGGAACAGTAGATCCTCTTCAGTCCAATACACTCTACTTCCTGGGAACAGACGCCAGTGCTATTTGTCCAGTGTATGGCAATGGCAGCGCAATAGTGACTATTCTTACCATAAAAAAAACTCTTGCTCATAGCACCAGAAACTGCATGTGATTCAACTCCATTTAGGACTGGGAAACAAACGCTAGCTCGCCTTACAAGAAACACACTCTGCTTTATTGAAAAGAGCACTCTTCTACTCTAAAGTGTTTCCTGTAGGGCCAGAACAGTGAGCTTGCTAAGAACAAAAGAACTGTGCTTCCAACACTTACGACCATATCTAATTCAATTCTGCTTAGGAAGCTGACAAGAACAGTAAATCCTCTTCAGTCCAATACACTGTACTTGCTGGGAACAGACGCCAGTGTTATTTGTCCTGTGTATGGCAATAGCAGCGCAATAGTGACTATTCTTACCATAAAAAAACTCTTGCTCTTAGCACCAGAAACTGCATGTGATTCAACTCCATTTAGGACTGTTAAACAAACGCTAGCTGCCTTACAAGAAACACACTCTGCTTTACTGAAAAGAGCACTCTTCTACTCTACTGTGTTTCCTATAGGTCCAGAACAGTGAGCTTGCTCAGAACAAAAGAACTGTGCTTCCTACACACTGGCAATATCTAGTTCAACTCTGCTTAGGAAACTGACAAGAACAGTAGCTCCTCTTCAGTCCGATATGCTGTACTTCCTGGGATCAGAAACGAGTGCTATTTGTACTGTGTATGGCAATGGGAGCGCAATAGAGACTTTCCTTACCAGAAATCAACTCTTGCTCGTAGAACCATAAACTGCATGTGATTCAAATCAATTTAGGACTGGGAAACAAATGTAGCTCGCCTTACATGAAACACACTCTGCTTTTGAGAAAAGAGCACTCTTCTACTCTACCGTGTTTCCTATAGGGCCTGAACAGTGAGCTTGCTCAGAACAAAAGAACTGTGCTTCCTACATACACGGACATAACTAGTTCAACTCTGCTTAGGAAACTGACAAGAACAGTAGCTCCTATTCAGTAAAATACACTGTACTTGCTGGGAAGAGACGCGAGTGCTATTTGCACTGTGTATGTCAATGGGAGCGCAATAGTGACTTTCCTTACCAGAAAAAAACTCTTGCTCGTAGTACCAGAAACTGTATGTGATTCAACTCCATTTAGGACTGGGAAACAAATGCTAGCTCGCCTTACAAGAAACACAATCTGCTTTAGAGAAAAGAGCACTCTTCTACTCTACTGTGTTTCCTATGGGGTCCGAACACTGAGCTTGCTCAGAACAAAAAAACTGTGCTTCCTACACACACGGCGATATCTAGTTCAATTCTGCTTATAAACCTGACAAGAACAGTAGATCCTCTTCAGTCCAATACACTCTACTTCCTGGGAACAGACGCCAGTGCTATTTGTCCTGTGTATGGCAATGGCAGCGCAATAGTGACTCTTCTTACCAGTTACAACTCTTGCTCCTAGGACCAGAAACTGCAAAGGATTCAACTCCATTTAGGACTGGGAAACAAACACTAGCTCGCCTTACAAGAAAATCACTCTGCTTTTGAGAAAAGAGCCCTCTTCTACTCTAAAGTGTTTCCTGTAGGGCCAGAACAGTGAGCTTGCTCAGAACAAAAGAACTGTGCTTCCAACACACACGGCCATATCTAGTTCAATTCTGATTAGGAAATTGACAAGAACAGTAGATCTTCTTCAGTCCAATACACTGTACTTGCTGGGAACAGACGCCAGTGCTATTTGTCCTGTGTATGGCAATGGCAGCACAATAGTGACTATTCTTACCATAAAAAAAACTCTTGCTCATAGCACCAGAAACTGCATGTGATTCAACTCCATTTAGGACTGGGAAACAAACGCTAGCTTGCCTTACTAGAAACACACTCTGCTTTAGAGAAAAGAGCACTCTTCTACTCTACTGTGTTTCCTATAGGGCCAGAACAGTGAGCTTGCTCAGAACAAAAGAACTGTGCTTTCTACACACACGGGCCATTTCTAGTTCAACTCTGCTTAGGAAACTGACAAGAACAGTAGCTCCTCTTCAGTCCAATACACGGTACTTGCTGGGAACAGACGCGAGTGCTATTTCCACTGTGTATGTCAATGGGAGCGCAATAGTGACTTTCCTTACAAGAAAACATACTCTTGCTTGTAGGACCAGAAACTGTATGTGATTCAACGCCATTTAGGACTGGGAAACAATTGCTAGCTCGCCTTACAAGAAATACAATGTGCTTTAGAGAAAAGAGCACTCTTCTACTCTACTGTGTTTCCTATGGGGTCCGAACAGTGAACTTGCTCAGAACAAAAAAACTGTGCTTCCTACACACACGGCCATATCTAGTTCAATTCTGCTTATAAACCTTACAAGAACAGTAGATCCTATTCAGTCCAATACACTATACTTCCTGGCAACAGACGCCAGTGCTATTTGTCCTGTGTATGGCAATGGCAGCACAATAGTGACTCTTCTTACCAGAAAACAACTCTTGCTCGTAGGACCAGAAACTGCATGTGATTCAACTCCATTTAGGAATGGGAAACAAACGCTAGCTCGCCTTACAAGAAACACACTCTGCTTTAGAGAAAAGAGCACTCTTCTACTCTCCTGTGTTTCCTGTAGGGCCAGAACAGTTAGCTTGCTCAGAACAAAAGAACTGTGCTTCCTACACACACGGGCCATATCTAGTTCAACTCTGCTTAGGAAACTGACAAGAACAGTAGATCTTCTTCAGTCCAATACAATGTACTTGCTGGGAACAGACGCCAGTGCTATTTGCATTGTGTATGAAAATGGGAGCGCAATAGTGACTCTTCTTACCAGAAAACAACTCTTGCTCGTAGGACCAGAAACTGCCTGTGTATTTCAACTCCATTTAGGACTGGGACACATATGCTAGCTCGCCTTACAAGAAACACACTCTGCTTTTGAGAAAAGAGCACTCTTCTACTCTACTGTGTTTCCTGTGGGGTTCAACAGTGAGCTTGGTCAGAACAAAAGAAGTGTGCTTCCTACACACACGGCCCATATCTAGTTCAACTCTGCTGAGCAAACTGACAAGAACAGTAGCTCCTCTTCAGACCAATACACTGTACATGTGTTAAACAAACTCGAGTGCTATATGTACTGTGTATGGCAATGGGAGCGCAATACTGACACTTCTTACCAGAAAACAACTCTTGCTCGTAGGACCAGAAACTGCATGGGATTCAACTCCATTTAGGACTGGGAAACAAATGCTAGCTTGCCTTACAAGAAACACACTCTGCTTTTGGGAAAAGAGTACTCTTCTACTCTACTGTATTTCCTATAGGGCCAGAATAGTGAGCTTGCTCAGAACAAAAGAACTGTGCTTCCTACACACACGGACATATCTAATTTAACTGTGCTTAGGAAACTGACAAGAACAGTAGCTCCCCTTCAGTCCAATACACTGTACTTGCTGGGAACAGACGCCAGTGCTATTTGCCCTGTGTATGACAATGGGAGCGCAATAGTGACTCTTCTTACCAGAAAACAACTTTTGCTCGTAGGACCAGAAACTGCATGGGATTCAACTCCATTTAGGACTGGGAAAAAAACGCTAGCTTGCCTTACAAGAAACACTCTCTGCTTTTGAGAAAAGAGCACACTTCGACTCTACTGTGTTTTCTTTAGGGCCAGAAGAGTGAGGTTGCTCAGAACAAAAGAAGGGTGCTTCCCACACACGGGCCATATCTAGTTCAACTCTGCTTAGAAAACTGAGAAAAACAGTAGCTCCTCTTCAGTCCAATACATTGTACTTGCTGGGAACAGACGTGAGTGCTATTTGCACTGTGTATGGAAATGGGAGCACAATGGTGACTCTTCTTACCAGAAAACAACTCTTGCTCGTAGGACCAAAAACTGCATGTGATTCAACTCCATTTAGGACTGGAAACAAACGCCAGCTGGCCTTACAAGAAACACACTCTGCTTTTGAGAAAAGAGCACTCTTCTACTCTACTGTGTTTCCTATAGGGCCAGAACAGAGAGCTTGCTCAGAACAAAAGAAGTGTGCTTCCTACACACACGGGCCATATCTAGATCAATTCTGCAAAGGAAAATGACAAGAGCAGTAGATCCTCTTCAGTCCAATACACTGTACATGCTGGGAGCAGATGCCAGTGCTATTTGCCCTGTGTATGACAATGGGAGCGCAATAATGACTCTTCTTACCAGAAAACAACTCTTGCTCCTAGAACTAGAAACTGCATGTGGTTCAACTCAATTTAGGACTGGGAAACAAACGCTAGCTCGCCTTACAAGAAACACACTCTGCTTTTGAGAAAAGGGCACTCTTCTACTCTAATGTGTTTCCTATAGGGCCAAAACAGTGAGCTTGCTCAAAACAAAAGAACTGTGCTTCCTACACACAACGACTATATCTAGTTCAACTCTGCTTAGTAAACTGACAAGAACAGTAGATATAATTCAGTCCAATACACTGTACATGCTGGGAACAGACGCCAGTGCTATTTGCCCTGTGTATGAAAATGGGAGCACAATAGTGACTCTTCTTACCAGAAAACAACTCTTGCTCGTAGGACCAGAAACTGCATGTGATTCAACTCCATTTAGGACTGGGAAACAAACGCGAGCTCACCTTACAAGAAACACACTCTGCTTTTGAGAAAAGAGCACTCTTCTACTCTACTGTGTTTCCTATGGGATCCGAACAGTGAGCTTGCTCAGAACAGAAGAAGTGTGCTTCCTACACACACGGGCCATATCCAGTTCAACTCTGCTTAGGAAACTGACAAGAACAGTAGCTCCTCTTCAGTCCAATACACTGTACTTGCTGGGAACAGACTCCAGTGCTATTTGCACTGTGTATGTCAATGTGAGCACAATAGTGACTTTCCTTACCAGAAAACAACTCTTGCTCGTAGGACCAGAAACTGCATGGGATTCAACACCATTTAGGACTGGGAAACAAACACTTGCTCGCCTTACCAGAAATACATTCTGCTTTTGAGAAAAGAGCACACTTCTACTCTACTGTGTTTCCTATAGTGTCTGAAGAGTGAGCTTGCTCAGAAAAAAAGAACTGTGCTTCCTACACACACGGGCCATATATATTCCAACTCCTCTTAGGAAACTGACAAGAACAGTAGATCCTCTTCAGTCCAATACACTGTACTTAATGGAATCAGACACGAGTGCTATTTGCACTGTGTGTGGCAATGGGAGCGCAATAGTGACTTTCCTTACCAGAAAACAACTCTTGCTCGTAGGACCAGAAACTGCATGAGATTCAACTCCATTTAGAACTGGGAAACAAACGCTAGCTCGCCTTACAATAAACACACTCTGCTTTTGAGAAAAGACAACTCATCTACTCTACTGTTTTTCCTATGGGGTCCGAACAGTGAGCTTGCTCCGAACAAAAGAACCGTGCTTCCTACACACACGGGCCATATCTAGTTTAACTCTGCTTATGAAACTGACAAGAACAGTAGCTCCTCTTCAGTCCAATACACTGTACTTGCTGGGAACAGATGCCAGTGCTATTTGCACTGTGTATGGCAATGGGAGCACAATAGTGACTCTTCTTACCAGAGAACAACTCTTGCTCATAGGACCAGAAACTGCATGTGATTTTACTCCATTTAGGACTGGGAAACAAACGCTAGCTTGCCTTACAAGAAACACACTCTGCTTTTGAGAAAAGAGCACTCTTCTACTCTAATGTGATTCCTATAGTGCCAGAAGAGTGAGCTTGCTCAGAACAAAAGAACTGTGCATCCTACACACACCGACTATATTTATTTCAACTCTACTTAGGAAACTGACAAGAACAGTAGATCCTCTTCAGTCCAATACACTGCACATGCTGGGAACAGATGCCAGTGCTATTTGCCCTGTGTATAGCAATGGGAGCGCAATAGTGACTCTTCTTCCCAGAAAACAACTCTTGTTCGTAGGACCAAAAACTGCATGTGATTCAACTCCATTTAGGACTGGGAAACAAACGCTAGCTCGCCTTACAAGAAACACACTCTGCTTTTGAGAAAAGAGCACTCTTCTACTCTACTGTGTTTCCTATGGGATCCGAAAAGTGAGCGTGCTCAGAACAGAAGAAGTGTGCTTCCTACACACGGGCCATATCCAGTTCAACTCTGCTTAGGAAACTGACAAGAACAGTAGCTCCTCTTCAGTACAATACACTGTACTTCCTGGGAACAGACGCCAGTGCTATTTGCACTGTGTATGGCAATGGGAGCGCAATAGTGACTTTCCTTATCAGAAAACAACTCTTGCTCGTAGGACCAGAAACTGCATGTGATCCAACTCCATTTAGGACTGGGAAACAAACGCTAGCTCCCTTAGAAGAAACACCCTCTGCTTTTGAGTAAAGAGCACTCTTCTACTCTACTGTGTTTCCTAAAGGGCCAAAACAGTGAGCTTGCTCAGAACAAAAGAACTGTGCTTCCTAGACACACGGCCATATCTGGTTCAATTCTGCTTAGGAAACTGACAAGAACAGTAGATCCTCTATAGTCTAATACACTGTACATGCTGGAAATAGACGCCAGTGCTATTTGCCTTGTATATGACAATGGGAGCACAATATTGTCTCTTCTTACCAGAAAACAACTCTTGCACGTAGGAGCAGAAACTGCATGTGATTCAACTCCATTTAGGACTGGGAAACAAATGCTAGCTCGCCTTACAAGAAACACACTCTGCTTTTGAGAAAAGAGCACTCTTCTACTCTAATGTGTTTCCGATAAGCGCAGAACAGTGAGCTTGATCAGAAGAAAGGAACTGTGCTTCCTACACACAAGGGCCATATCTAGTTAAACTCTACTTAGGAAACTGAAAGAACAGTAGCTCCTCTTCAGTCCAATACACTGTACTTAATGGGAACAGATGCGAGTGTTATTTGCACTGTGTATGGCAATGGGAGCTCAATAGTGACTTTCCTTACCAGAAAACAACTCTTGCTCGTAGGACCAAAAACTGGATGTGATTCAACTCCATTTAGGACTGGGATACAAACACTAGCTCGCCTTACAAGAAACACATTCTGCTTTTGAGTAAAGATCACTCTTCTACTCTACTGTGTTTCCTATTGGGCCAGAACAGTGAGCTTGCTCAGAACAAAAGAACTGTGCTTCCTACACACACGGCCATATCTAATTCAATTCTGCTTAGGAAACTGACAATAACAGTAGATCCTCCTCATTCCAATACACTGTACATGCTGGGAACAGACGCCAGTGCTATTTGTAATTTGTATGACAATTGGAGCGCAATAGTGACTCTTCTTACCAGAAGACAACTCTTGCATGTAGGACTAGAAACTGCATGGGATTCAACTCCATTAAGGACTGGGAAACAAACACATACTCGCCTTATAGGAAACACACTCTGCTTTTGAGAAAAGAGCACTCTTCTACTCTACTGTGTTTCCTATGGGATCCGAACAGTGAGCTTGCTCAGAACAAAAGAACTGTGCTTCCTACACACACGGGCCATATCTAGTTCAACTCTGCTTAGGAAACTGACAAGAACAGTAGGTCCTCTTCAGTCCAATACACTGTACATGCTGGGAATAGACGCCAGTGCTATTTGCCCTGTGTATGACAATGGGAGCGCAATAGTGACTCTTCTTACCAGAAAACAACTCTTGCTCGTAAGACCAGAAACTTCATGTGATTTTACTTTATGTAGGACTGGGAAACAAATGCTAGCTTGCCTTACAAGAAACACACTCTGCTTTTGAGAAAAGAGCACTCTTCTACTCCAATGTGTTTCATATAGGGCCAGAAGAGTGAGCTTGCTCAGAACAAAAGAACTGTGCTTCCTACACACACCGATTATATTTAGTTCAACTCTGCTTAGGAAACTCACAAGAACAGTAGATCCTCTTCAGTCCAATACACTGCACATGCTGGGAACAGACGCCAGTGCTATTTGCCCTGTGTATAGCAATGGGAGCGCAATAGTGACTCTTCTTTCCAGAAAACAACTCTTGCTCGTAGGACCAAAAACTGCATGTGATTCAACTCCATTTAGGACTGAGAAACAAACGCTAGCTCGCCTTACAAGAAACACACTCTGCTTTTGAGAAAAGAGCACTCTTCTACTCTACTGTGTTTCCAATGGGATCCCAAGAGTGAGCTTGCTCAGAACAGAAGAAGTGTGCTTCCTACACACACGGGCCATATCCAGTTCAACTCTGCTTAGGAAACTGACAAGAACAGTAGCTCCTCTTTAGTCCAATACACTGTACTTGCTGGGAACAGACCCAGTGCTATTTGTACTGTTTATGGCAATGGGAGCACAATAGTGACTCTTCTTTCCATAAAACAACTCTTGCTCATAGGACCAAAAACTGCATGTGATTCAACTTCATTTAGGACTGGGAAACAAACGCTAGCTCGCCTTACAGGAAACACACTCTGCTTTTGAGAAAAGGGCACTCTTCTACTCCACTGTGTTTCCTGTAGGGCCCAAACAGTGAGCTTGCTCAGAACAAAAGTACTGTGCTTCCTACACACACGGCCTTATCTAGTTCAATTCTGCTTAGGAAACTGACAAGAGCAGTAGAACCTCTTCAGTCCAATACACTGTACATGCAGGGAATAGACGCCAGTGCTATTTGCCCTGTGTATGACAATGGGAGTGCAATAGTGAATCTTCTTACCAGAGAACAACTCTTGCTCGTAAGACCAGAAACTGCATGTGATTTTACTCCATTTTGGACTGGGAAAAAAACGCTAGCTTGCCTTACAAGAAACACACTCTCCTTTTGAGAAAAGAGCACTCTTCTACTCTAATGTGTTTCCTATAGGGCCAGAAAAGTGAGCTTGCTCAGAACAAAAGAACTGTGCTTCCTACACACACCGACTATATCTCGTTCAACTCTGCTTAGGAAACTGACAAGAACAGTAGATCCTCTTCAGTCCAAAACACTGTACTTGATGGTAACAGACGGGAATGCTATTTGCACTGTGTGTGGCAATGGGAGCGCAATAGTGACTTTCCTTACCAGAAAACAACTCTTGCTTCGTAGGACCAGAAACTGCATGAGATTCAACTCCATTTAGAACTGGGAAACAAACGCTAGCTCGCCTTACAATAAACACACTCTGCTTTTGAGTAAAGACAACTCATCTACTCTACTGTGTTTCCTATGGGGTCCGAACAGTGAGCTTGCTCCGAACAAAAGAACCGTGCTTCCTACACACACGGGCCATATCTAGTTCAACTCTGCTTAGGAAACTGACAAGAACAGTAGCTCCTCTTCAGTCTAATACACTGTATTTGCTGGGAACAGATGCCAGTGCTATTTGCACTGTGTATGGGAATGGGAGCGCAATAGTGACTCTTCTTTCCAGAAAACAACTCTTGCTCATGGGACCAAAAACTGCATGTGATTCAACTCCATTTAGGACTGGGAAACAAACGCTAGTTCGCCTTACAAGAAACTCACTCTGCTTTTGAGAAAAGAGCACTCTTCTACTCTAATGTGTTTCCTATAGGGCCAGAAAAGTGAGCTTGCTCAGAAAAAAAGAACTGTGCTTCCTACACACACCGACTATATCTCGTTCAACTCTGCTTAGGAAACTGACAAGAACAGTAGCTCCTCTTCAGTCCAATACACTGTACTTGCTGGGAACAGACGCCAGTGCTATTTGTACTGTGTATGGCAATGGGAGCGCAATAGTGACTCTTCTTACCAGAAAACAACTCTTGCTCATAGGACCAAAAACTGCATGTGATTCAACTCCATTTAGGACTGGGAAACAAACGCTAGCTCGCCTTACAAGAAACACACTCTACTTTTGAGAAAAGGGCGCTCTTCTACTCTACTGTGATTCCTATAGGGCCAAAACAGTGAGCTTGCTCAGAACAAAAAAACTGTGCTTCCTACACACACGGCCTTATCTAGTTCAATTCTGCTTAGGAAACTGATAAGAACAGTAGATCCTCTTCAGTCCAATACACTGTACATGCAGAGAATAGACGCAACTGCTATTTGCCCTGTGTATGACAATGGGAGCGCAATAGTGACTCTTCTTACCAGAGAACAACTCTTGCTCGTAGGACCAGAAACTGCATGTGATTTTACTCCATTTAGGACTTGGAAACAAACGCTAGCTTGCCTTACAAGAAACACACTCTGCTTTTGAGAAAAGAGCACTCTTCTACTCTAATGTGATTCCTATAGGGCCAGAAGAGTGAGCTTGCTCAGAACAAAAGAACTGTGCTTCCTACACACACCGACTATATTTAGTTCAACTTTGCTTAGGAAACTGACAAGAACAGTAGATACTCCTCAGTCGAATACACTGCACATGCTGGGAACAGACGCCAGTGCTATTTGCCCTGTGTATGGCAATGGGAGCGCAATAGTGACTTTCCTTACCAAAAAAAAAACTCTTGCTCGTAGTACCAGAAACTGCATGGGATTCAACACCATTTAGGACTGGGAAACAAACACTAGCTCGCCATACAAGAAATACACTCTGCTTTTGAGAAAAGAGCACACTTCTACTCCACTGTGTTTCCTATGGGATCCGAACAATGAGCTTGCTCAGAAAACAAAAGAACTGTGCTTCCTACACACACGGGCCATATCTAGTTCTACTCTGCTTAGGAAACTGACAAGAACAGTAGCTCCTCTTCAGTCCAATTCACTGTACATGCTGAGAACAGACGTGAGTGCTATTTGCTCTGTGTATGGGAATGGGAGCGCAATAGTGACTTTCCTTACAGAAAACAACTCTTACTCATGGGACCAAAAACTTCATGTGATTCAACTCCTTTTCGGACTGGGAAACAAACGCTAGCTCTCCTTACAAGAAACACACTCTGCTTCTGAGAAAAGAGCACTCTTCTACTCTACTGCATTTCCTACAGAGCCAAAACAGTGAGGTTGCTCAGAACAAAAGAACTGTGCTTCCTAGACACACGGCCATATCAGTTTCAATTCTGCTTAGAAACTGACAAGAACAGTAGATCCTCTACAGTCTAATACACTGTACATGCTGGGAATAGACGCCAGAGATATTTGCCTTGTGTATGACAATGGGAGCGCAATAGTGACTCTTCTTACCAGAAAACAACTCTTGCTCGTAGGACCAGAAACTGCATGTGATTCAACTCCATTTAGGACTGGGAACAAACGCTAGCTCGCCTTACAAGAAACACACTCTGCTTTTGAGAAAAGAGCACTCTTCTACTCTAATGTGTTTCCGATAGGGCCAGAACAGTGAGCTTGCTCAGAAAAAAGGAACTGTGCTTCCTACACACACGGGCCATATCTAGTTCAACTCTACTTAGGAAACTGAAAGAACAGTAGCTCCTCTTCTGTCCAATACACTGTACTTAATGGGAACAGATGCGAGTGTTATTTGCACTGTGTATGGCAATGGGAGCACAATAGTGACTTTCCTTACCAGAAAACAACTCTTGCTCATAGGACCAAAAACTGCATGAGATTCAACTCCATTTAGGACTGAAAAATAAACGCTAGCTCGCCTTACAAGAAACACACTCTGCTTTTGAGAAAAGGGCACTCTTCTACTCTACTGTGTTTCCTATAGTTCCAAAACAGTGAGCTTGCTCAGAACAAAAGAACTGTGCTTCCTACACACACGGCCATATCTAGTTCAATTCTGCTTAGGAAACTGACAAGAACAGTAGATCCTCTTCAGTCCAATACACTGTACATGCTGGGAATAGACGCCAGTGCTATTTGCCCTGTGTATTAAAATAGGAGCGCAATAGTGACTCTTCTTACCAGAAAACAACTCTTGCTCGTAGGACCAGAAACTGCATGTGATTTTACTCCATTTAGGACTGGGAAACAAACGCTAGCTCGTCTTACAAGAAACACACTCTGCTTTTAGGAAAGGGCACTCTTCTACTCTAATGTGTTTCCTATAGGGCCAGAAAAGTGAGCTTGCTCAGAACAAAAGAACTGTGCTTCCAACACACACCGACTATATTTAGTTCCATATGCTTAGGAAACTGACAAGAGTAGTAGATCCTCTTCAGTCCAATACACTGTACTTGCTGGGAACAGACGCGAGTGCTATTTGCCCTGTGTATGACAATGGGAGCGCAATAGTGACTATTCTTACCAAAAAACAACTCTTGCTCGTAAAACCAGAAACTGCATGTGATTCAACTCCATTTAGGACTGGGAAACAAACCCTAACTCGCCTTACAAGAAACACACTCTGCTTTTGAGAAAAGAGCACTCTTCTACTCTACTGTGTTTCCTATGGGATCCGAACAGTGAGCTTGCTCAGAACAGAAGAAGTGTGCTTCCTACACACACGGGCCATATCCAGTTCAACTCTGCTTAGGAAACTGACAAGAACAGTAGCTCCTCTTCAGTCCAATACACTGTACTTGATGGTAACAGACGGGAGTGCTATTTGCACTGTGTGTGGCAATGGGAGCGCAATAGTGACTTTCCTTACCAGAAAACAACTCTTGCTTGTAGGACCAGAAACTGCATGAGATTCAACTCCATTTAGAACTGGGAAACAAACGCTAGCTCGCCTTACAATAAACACACTCTTCTTTTGAGAAAAGAAAACTCATCTACTCTACTGTGTTTCCTATAGGGTCCGAACAGTGACCTTGCTTCGAACATAAGAACCGTGCTTCCTACACACATGGTTCAACTAGTTCAACTCTGCTTAGGAAACTGACAAAAACGGTAGCTCCTCTTCAGTCCAATACACTGTACTTGCTGGGAACAGACGCCAGTGCTATTTGCACTGTGTATGGCAATGGGAGCGCAATAGTGACTCATCTTTCCAGAAAACAACTCTTGCTCATGGGACCAAAAACTGCAAGTGATTCAACTTCATTTAGGACTTGGAAACAAACGCTAGCTCGCCTTACAGGAAACACACTCTGCTTTTGAGAAAAGGGCACTCTTCTACTCCACTGTGTTTCCTATAGGGCCCAAACAGTGAGCTTGCTCAGAACAAAAGTACTGTGCTTCCTACACACACGGCCTTATCTAGTTCAATTCTGCTTAGGAAACTGACAAGAGCAGTAGATCCTCTTCAGTCCAATACACTGTACATGCAGGGAATAGACGCCAGTGTTATTTGCCCTGTGTATGACAATGGGAGTGCAATAGTGAATCTTCTTACCAGAGAACAACTCTTGCTCGTAAGACCAGAAACTGCATGTGATTTTACTTCATTTTGGACTGGGAAAAAAACGCTAGCTTGCCTTACAAGAAACACACTCTCCTTTTGAGAAAAGAGCACTCTTCTACTCTAATGTGTTTCCTATAGGGCCAGAAAAGTGAGCTTGCTCAGAACAAAAGAACTGTGCTTCCTACACACACCGACTATATCTCGTTCAACTCTGCTTAGGAAACTGACAAGAACAGTAGATCCTCTTCAGTCCAATACACTGTACTTGATGGTAACAGACGGGAGTGCTATTTGCACTGTGTGTGGCAATGGGAGCGCAATAGTGACTTTCCTTACCAGAAAACAACTCTTGCTTCGTAGGACCAGAAACTGCATGAGATTCAACTCCATTTAGAACTGGGAAACAAACGCTAGCTCGCCTTACAATAAACACACTCTGCTTTTGAGTAAAGACAACTCATCTACTCTACTGTGTTTCCTATGGGGTCCGAACAGTGAGCTTGCTCCGAACAAAAGAACCGTGCTTCCTACACACACGGGCCATATCTAGTTCAACTCTGCTTAGGAAACTGACAAGAACAGTAGCTCCTCTTCAGTCCAATACACTGTACTTGATGGTAACAGACGGGAGTGCTATTTGCACTGTGTGTGGCAATGGGAGCGCAATAGTGACTTTCCTTACCAGAAAACAACTCTTGCTTGTAGGACCAGAAACTGCATGAGATTCAACTCCATTTAGAACTGGGAAACAAACGCTAGCTCGCCTTACAATAAACACACTCTTCTTTTGAGAAAAGAAAACTCATCTACTCTACTGTGTTTCCTATAGGGTCCGAACAGTGACCTTGCTTCGAACATAAGAACCGTGCTTCCTACACACATGGTTCAACTAGTTCAACTCTGCTTAGGAAACTGACAAAAACGGTAGCTCCTCTTCAGTCCAATACACTGTACTTGCTGGGAACAGACGCCAGTGCTATTTGCACTGTGTATGGCAATGGGAGCGCAATAGTGACTCATCTTTCCAGAAAACAACTCTTGCTCATGGGACCAAAAACTGCAAGTGATTCAACTTCATTTAGGACTTGGAAACAAACGCTAGCTCGCCTTACAGGAAACACACTCTGCTTTTGAGAAAAGGGCACTCTTCTACTCCACTGTGTTTCCTATAGGGCCCAAACAGTGAGCTTGCTCAGAACAAAAGTACTGTGCTTCCTACACACACGGCCTTATCTAGTTCAATTCTGCTTAGGAAACTGACAAGAGCAGTAGATCCTCTTCAGTCCAATACACTGTACATGCAGGGAATAGACGCCAGTGTTATTTGCCCTGTGTATGACAATGGGAGTGCAATAGTGAATCTTCTTACCAGAGAACAACTCTTGCTCGTAAGACCAGAAACTGCATGTGATTTTACTTCATTTTGGACTGGGAAAAAAACGCTAGCTTGCCTTACAAGAAACACACTCTCCTTTTGAGAAAAGAGCACTCTTCTACTCTAATGTGTTTCCTATAGGGCCAGAAAAGTGAGCTTGCTCAGAACAAAAGAACTGTGCTTCCTACACACACCGACTATATCTCGTTCAACTCTGCTTAGGAAACTGACAAGAACAGTAGATCCTCTTCAGTCCAATACACTGTACTTGATGGTAACAGACGGGAGTGCTATTTGCACTGTGTGTGGCAATGGGAGCGCAATAGTGACTTTCCTTACCAGAAAACAACTCTTGCTTCGTAGGACCAGAAACTGCATGAGATTCAACTCCATTTAGAACTGGGAAACAAACGCTAGCTCGCCTTACAATAAACACACTCTGCTTTTGAGTAAAGACAACTCATCTACTCTACTGTGTTTCCTATGGGGTCCGAACAGTGAGCTTGCTCCGAACAAAAGAACCGTGCTTCCTACACACACGGGCCATATCTAGTTCAACTCTGCTTAGGAAACTGACAAGAACAGTAGCTCCTCTTCAGTCTAATACACTGTATTTGCTGGGAACAGACGCCAGTGCTATTTGCACTGTGTATGGGAATGGGAGCGCAATAGTGACTCTTCTTTCCAGAAAACAACTCTTGCTCATGGGACCAAAAACTGCATGTGATTCAACTCCATTTAGAACTGGGAAACAAACGCTAGTTCGCCTTACAAGAAACTCACTCTGCTTTTGAGAAAAGAGCACTCTTCTACTCTAATGTGTTTCCTATAGGGCCAGAAAAGTGAGCTTGCTCAGAAAAAAAGAACTGTGCTTCCTACACACACCGACTATATCTCGTTCAACTCTGCTTAGGAAACTGACAAGAACAGTAGCTCCTCTTCAGTCCAATACACTGTACTTGCTGGGAACAGACGCCAGTGCTATTTGTACTGTGTATGGCAATGGGAGCGCAATAGTGACTCTTCTTACCAGAAAACAACTCTTGCTCATAGGACCAAAAACTGCATGTGATTCAACTCCATTTAGGACTGGGAAACAAACGCTAGCTCGCCTTACAAGAAACACACTCTACTTTTGAGAAAAGGGCGCTCTTCTACTCTACTGTGATTCCTATAGGGCCAAAACAGTGAGCTTGCTCAGAACAAAAGAACTGTGCTTCCTACACACACGGCCTTATCTAGTTCAATTCTGCTTAGGAAACTGATAAGAACAGTAGATCCTCTTCAGTCCAATACACTGTACATGCAGAGAATAGACGCAACTGCTATTTGCCCTGTGTATGACAATGGGAGCACAATAGTGACTCTTCTTACCAGAGAACAACTCTTGCTCGTAGGACCAGAAACTGCATGTGATTTTACTCCATTTAGGACTTGGAAACAAACGCTAGCTTGCCTTACAAGAAACACACTCTGCTTTTGAGAAAAGAGCACTCTTCTACTCTACTGTGATTCCTATAGGGCCAGAAGAGTGAGCTTGCTCAGAACAAAAGAACTGTGCTTCCTACACACACCGACTATATTTAGTTCAACTCTGCTTAGGAAACTGACAAGAACAGTAGATACTCCTCAGTCGAATACACTGCACATGCTGGGAACAGACGCCAGTGCTATTTGCCCTGTGTATGGCAATGGGAGCGCAATAGTGACTTTCCTTACCAAAAAAAAAAACTCTTGCTCGTAGTACCAGAAACTGCATGGGATTCAACACCATTTAGGACTGGGAAACAAACACTAGCTCGCCATACAAGAAATACACTCTGCTTTTGAGAAAAGAGCACACTTCTACTCCACTGTGTTTCCTATGGGATCCGAACAGTGAGCTTGCTCAGAAAACAAAAGAACTGTGCTTCCTACACACACGGGCCATATCTAGTTCTACTCTGCTTAGGAAACTGACAAGAACAGTAGCTCCTCTTCAGTCCAATTCACTGTACATGCTGAGAACAGACGTGAGTGCTATTTGCTCTGTGTATGGGAATGGGAGCGCAATAGTGACTTTCCTTACAGAAAACAACTCTTACTCATGGGAAAAAACTTCATGTGATTCAACTCCTTTTAGGATTGGGAAACAAACGCTAGCTCTCCTTACAAGAAACACACTCTGCTTTTGAGAAAAGAGCACTCTTCTACTCTACTGCGTTTCCTACAGAGCCAAAACAGTGAGGTTGCTCAGAACAAAAGAACTGTGCTTCCTAGACACACGGCCATATCAGTTTCAATTCTGCTTAGGAAACTGACAAGAACAGTAGATCCTCTACAGTCTAATACACTGTACATGCTGGGAATAGACGCCAGAGATATTTGCCTTGTGTATGACAATGGGAGCGCAATAGTGACTCTTCTTACCAGAAAACAACTCTTGCTCGTAGGACCAGAAACTGCATGTGATTCAACTCCATTTAGGACTGGGAACAAACGCTAGCTCGCCTTACAAGAAACACACTCTGCTTTTGAGAAAAGAGCACTCTTCTACTTTAATGTGTTTCCGATATGGCCAGAACAGTGAGCTTGCTCAGAAAAAAGGAACTGTGCTTCCTACACACACGGGCCATATCTAGTTCAACTCTACTTAGGAAACTGAAAGAACAGTAGCTCCTCTTCTGTCCAATACACTGTACTTAATGGGAACAGATGCGAGTGTTATTTGCACTGTGTATGGCAATGGGAGCACAATAGTGACTTTCCTTACCAGAAAACAACTCTTGCTCGTAGGACCAAAAACTGCATGTGATTCAACTCCATTTAGGACTGAAAAATAAACGCTAGCTCGCCTTACAAGAAACACACTCTGCTTTTGAGAAAAGGGCACTCTTCTACTCTACTGTGTTTCTTATAGGTCCAAAACAGTGAGCTTGCTCAGAACAAAAGAACTGTGCTTCCTACACACACGGCCATATCTAGTTCAATTCTGCTTAGGAAACTGACAAGAACAGTAGATCCTCTTCAGTCCAATACACTGTACATGCTGGGAATAGACGCCAGTGCTATTTGCCCTGTGTATTAAAATAGGAGCGCAATAGTGACTCTTCTTACCAGAAAACAACTCTTGCTCGTAGGAACAGAAACTGCATGAGATTTTACTCCATTTAGGACTGGGAAACAAACGCTAGCTCGTCTTACAAGAAACACACTCTGCTTTTAGGAAAGGGCACTCTTCTACTCTAATGTGTTTCCTATAGGGCCAGAAAAATGAGCTTGCTCAGAACAAAAGAACTGTGCTTCCAACACACACCGACTATATTTAGTTCCATATGCTTAGGAAACTGACAAGAGTAGTAGATCCTCTTCAGTCCAATACACTGTACTTGCTGGGAACAGACGCGAGTGCTATTTGCCCTGTGTATGACAATGGGAGCGCAATAGTGACTCTTCTTACCAAAAAACAACTCTTGCTCGTAAAACCAGAAACTGCATGTGATTCAACTCCATTTAGGACTGGGAAACAAACGCTAACTCGCCTTACAAGAAACACACTCTGCTTTTGAGAAAAGAGCACTCTTCTACTCTACTGTGTTTCCTATGGAATCCGAACAGTGAGCTTGCTCAGAACAGAAGAAGTGTGCTTCCTACACACACGGGCCATATCCAGTTCAACTCTGCTTAGGAAACTGACAAGAACAGTAGCTCCTCTTCAGTCCAATACACTGTACTTGATGGTAACAGACGCGAGTGCTATTTGCACTGTGTATGGCAATGGGAGCGCAATAGTGACTTTCCTTACCAAAAAAAAAACTCTTGCTCGTAGTACCAGAAACTGCATGGGATTCAACACCATTTAGGACTGGGAAACAAATACTAGCTCGCCATACAAGAAATACACTCTGCTTTTGAGAAAAGAGCACACTTCTACTCCACTGTGTTTCCTATGGGATCCGAACAATGAGCTTGCTCAGAAAACAAAAGAACTGTGCTTCCTACACACACGGGCCATATCTAGTTCTACTCTGCTTAGGAAACTGACAAGAACAGTAGCTCCTCTTCAGTCCAATTCACTGTACATGCTGAGAACAGACGTGAGTGCTATTTGCTCTGTGTATGGGAATGGGAGCGCAATAGTGACTTTCCTTACAGAAAACAACTCTTACTCATGGGACCAAAAACTTCATGTGATTCAACTCCTTTTCGGACTGGGAAACAAACGCTAGCTCTCCTTACAAGAAACACACTCTGCTTCTGAGAAAAGAGCACTCTTCTACTCTACTGCATTTCCTACAGAGCCAAAACAGTGAGGTTGCTCAGAACAAAAGAACTGTGCTTCCTAGACACACGGCCATATCAGTTTCAATTCTGCTTAGAAACTGACAAGAACAGTAGATCCTCTACAGTCTAATACACTGTACATGCTGGGAATAGACGCCAGAGATATTTGCCTTGTGTATGACAATGGGAGCGCAATAGTGACTCTTCTTACCAGAAAACAACTCTTGCTCGTAGGACCAGAAACTGCATGTGATTCAACTCCATTTAGGACTGGGAACAAACGCTAGCTCGCCTTACAAGAAACACACTCTGCTTTTGAGAAAAGAGCACTCTTCTACTCTAATGTGTTTCCGATAGGGCCAGAACAGTGAGCTTGCTCAGAAAAAAGGAACTGTGCTTCCTACACACACGGGCCATATCTAGTTCAACTCTACTTAGGAAACTGAAAGAACAGTAGCTCCTCTTCTGTCCAATACACTGTACTTAATGGGAACAGATGCGAGTGTTATTTGCACTGTGTATGGCAATGGGAGCACAATAGTGACTTTCCTTACCAGAAAACAACTCTTGCTCATAGGACCAAAAACTGCATGAGATTCAACTCCATTTAGGACTGAAAAATAAACGCTAGCTCGCCTTACAAGAAACACACTCTGCTTTTGAGAAAAGGGCACTCTTCTACTCTACTGTGTTTCCTATAGTTCCAAAACAGTGAGCTTGCTCAGAACAAAAGAACTGTGCTTCCTACACACACGGCCATATCTAGTTCAATTCTGCTTAGGAAACTGACAAGAACAGTAGATCCTCTTCAGTCCAATACACTGTACATGCTGGGAATAGACGCCAGTGCTATTTGCCCTGTGTATTAAAATAGGAGCGCAATAGTGACTCTTCTTACCAGAAAACAACTCTTGCTCGTAGGACCAGAAACTGCATGTGATTTTACTCCATTTAGGACTGGGAAACAAACGCTAGCTCGTCTTACAAGAAACACACTCTGCTTTTAGGAAAGGGCACTCTTCTACTCTAATGTGTTTCCTATAGGGCCAGAAAAGTGAGCTTGCTCAGAACAAAAGAACTGTGCTTCCAAAACACACCGACTATATTTAGTTCCATATGCTTAGGAAACTGACAAGAGTAGTAGATCCTCTTCAGTCCAATACACTGTACTTGCTGGGAACAGACGCGAGTGCTATTTGCCCTGTGTATGACAATGGGAGCGCAATAGTGACTCTTCTTACCAAAAAACAACTCTTGCTCGTAAAACCAGAAACTGCATGTGATTCAACTCCATTTAGGACTGGGAAACAAACGCTAACTCGCCTTACAAGAAACACACTCTGCTTTTGAGAAAAGAGCACTCTTCTACTCTACTGTGTTTCCTATGGAATCCGAACAGTGAGCTTGCTCAGAACAGAAGAAGTGTGCTTCCTACACACACGGGCCATATCCAGTTCAACTCTGCTTAGGAAACTGACAAGAACAGTAGCTCCTCTTCAGTCCAATACACTGTACTTGATGGTAACAGACGCGAGTGCTATTTGCACTGTGTATGGCAATGGGAGCGCAATAGTGACTTTCCTTACCAAAAACAAACTCTTGCTCGTAGTACCAGAAACTGCATGGGATTCAACACCATTTAGGACTGGGAAACAAACACTAGCTCGCCATACAAGAAATACACTCTGCTTTTGAGAAAAGAGCACACTTCTACTCCACTGTGTTTCCTATGGGATCCGAACAATGAGCTTGCTCAGAAAACAAAAGAACTGTGCTTCCTACACACACGGGCCATATCTAGTTCTACTCTGCTTAGGAAACTGACAAGAACAGTAGCTCCTCTTCAGTCCAATTCACTGTACATGCTGAGAACAGACGTGAGTGCTATTTGCTCTGTGTATGGGAATGGGAGCGCAATAGTGACTTTCCTTACAGAAAACAACTCTTACTCATGGGACCAAAAACTTCATGTGATTCAACTCCTTTTCGGACTGGGAAACAAACGCTAGCTCTCCTTACAAGAAACACACTCTGCTTCTGAGAAAAGAGCACTCTTCTACTCTACTGCATTTCCTACAGAGCCAAAACAGTGAGGTTGCTCAGAACAAAAGAACTGTGCTTCCTAGACACACGGCCATATCAGTTTCAATTCTGCTTAGAAACTGACAAGAACAGTAGATCCTCTACAGTCTAATACACTGTACATGCTGGGAATAGACGCCAGAGATATTTGCCTTGTGTATGACAATGGGAGCGCAATAGTGACTCTTCTTACCAGAAAACAACTCTTGCTCGTAGGACCAGAAACTGCATGTGATTCAACTCCATTTAGGACTGGGAACAAACGCTAGCTCGCCTTACAAGAAACACACTCTGCTTTTGAGAAAAGAGCACTCTTCTACTCTAATGTGTTTCCGATAGGGCCAGAACAGTGAGCTTGCTCAGAAAAAAGGAACTGTGCTTCCTACACACACGGGCCATATCTAGTTCAACTCTACTTAGGAAACTGAAAGAACAGTAGCTCCTCTTCTGTCCAATACACTGTACTTAATGGGAACAGATGCGAGTGTTATTTGCACTGTGTATGGCAATGGGAGCACAATAGTGACTTTCCTTACCAGAAAACAACTCTTGCTCATAGGACCAAAAACTGCATGAGATTCAACTCCATTTAGGACTGAAAAATAAACGCTAGCTCGCCTTACAAGAAACACACTCTGCTTTTGAGAAAAGGGCACTCTTCTACTCTACTGTGTTTCCTATAGTTCCAAAACAGTGAGCTTGCTCAGAACAAAAGAACTGTGCTTCCTACACACACGGCCATATCTAGTTCAATTCTGCTTAGGAAACTGACAAGAACAGTAGATCCTCTTCAGTCCAATACACTGTACATGCTGGGAATAGACGCCAGTGCTATTTGCCCTGTGTATTAAAATAGGAGCGCAATAGTGACTCTTCTTACCAGAAAACAACTCTTGCTCGTAGGACCAGAAACTGCATGTGATTTTACTCCATTTAGGACTGGGAAACAAACGCTAGCTCGTCTTACAAGAAACACACTCTGCTTTTAGGAAAGGGCACTCTTCTACTCTAATGTGTTTCCTATAGGGCCAGAAAAGTGAGCTTGCTCAGAACAAAAGAACTGTGCTTCCAACACACACCGACTATATTTAGTTCCATATGCTTAGGAAACTGACAAGAGTAGTAGATCCTCTTCAGTCCAATACACTGTACTTGCTGGGAACAGACGCGAGTGCTATTTGCCCTGTGTATGACAATGGGAGCGCAATAGTGACTATTCTTACCAAAAAACAACTCTTGCTCGTAAAACCAGAAACTGCATGTGATTCAACTCCATTTAGGACTGGGAAACAAACGCTAACTCGCCTTACAAGAAACACACTCTGCTTTTGAGAAAAGAGCACTCTTCTACTCTACTGTGTTTCCTATGGGATCCGAACAGTGAGCTTGCTCAGAACAGAAGAAGTGTGCTTCCTACACACACGGGCCATATCCAGTTCAACTCTGCTTAGGAAACTGACAAGAACAGTAGCTCCTCTTCAGTCCAATACACTGTACTTGATGGTAACAGACGGGAGTGCTATTTGCACTGTGTGTGGCAATGGGAGCGCAATAGTGACTTTCCTTACCAGAAAACAACTCTTGCTTGTAGGACCAGAAACTGCATGAGATTCAACTCCATTTAGAACTGGGAAACAAACGCTAGCTCGCCTTACAATAAACACACTCTTCTTTTGAGAAAAGAAAACTCATCTACTCTACTGTGTTTCCTATAGGGTCCGAACAGTGACCTTGCTTCGAACATAAGAACCGTGCTTCCTACACACATGGTTCAACTAGTTCAACTCTGCTTAGGAAACTGACAAAAACGGTAGCTCCTCTTCAGTCCAATACACTGTACTTGCTGGGAACAGACGCCAGTGCTATTTGCACTGTGTATGGCAATGGGAGCGCAATAGTGACTCATCTTTCCAGAAAACAACTCTTGCTCATGGGACCAAAAACTGCAAGTGATTCAACTTCATTTAGGACTTGGAAACAAACGCTAGCTCGCCTTACAGGAAACACACTCTGCTTTTGAGAAAAGGGCACTCTTCTACTCCACTGTGTTTCCTATAGGGCCCAAACAGTGAGCTTGCTCAGAACAAAAGTACTGTGCTTCCTACACACACGGCCTTATCTAGTTCAATTCTGCTTAGGAAACTGACAAGAGCAGTAGATCCTCTTCAGTCCAATACACTGTACATGCAGGGAATAGACGCCAGTGTTATTTGCCCTGTGTATGACAATGGGAGTGCAATAGTGAATCTTCTTACCAGAGAACAACTCTTGCTCGTAAGACCAGAAACTGCATGTGATTTTACTTCATTTTGGACTGGGAAAAAAACGCTAGCTTGCCTTACAAGAAACACACTCTCCTTTTGAGAAAAGAGCACTCTTCTACTCTAATGTGTTTCCTATAGGGCCAGAAAAGTGAGCTTGCTCAGAACAAAAGAACTGTGCTTCCTACACACACCGACTATATCTCGTTCAACTCTGCTTAGGAAACTGACAAGAACAGTAGATCCTCTTCAGTCCAATACACTGTACTTGATGGTAACAGACGGGAGTGCTATTTGCACTGTGTGTGGCAATGGGAGCGCAATAGTGACTTTCCTTACCAGAAAACAACTCTTGCTTCGTAGGACCAGAAACTGCATGAGATTCAACTCCATTTAGAACTGGGAAACAAACGCTAGCTCGCCTTACAATAAACACACTCTGCTTTTGAGTAAAGACAACTCATCTACTCTACTGTGTTTCCTATGGGGTCCGAACAGTGAGCTTGCTCCGAACAAAAGAACCGTGCTTCCTACACACACGGGCCATATCTAGTTCAACTCTGCTTAGGAAACTGACAAGAACAGTAGCTCCTCTTCAGTCCAATACACTGTACTTGATGGTAACAGACGGGAGTGCTATTTGCACTGTGTGTGGCAATGGGAGCGCAATAGTGACTTTCCTTACCAGAAAACAACTCTTGCTTGTAGGACCAGAAACTGCATGAGATTCAACTCCATTTAGAACTGGGAAACAAACGCTAGCTCGCCTTACAATAAACACACTCTTCTTTTGAGAAAAGAAAACTCATCTACTCTACTGTGTTTCCTATAGGGTCCGAACAGTGACCTTGCTTCGAACATAAGAACCGTGCTTCCTACACACATGGTTCAACTAGTTCAACTCTGCTTAGGAAACTGACAAAAACGGTAGCTCCTCTTCAGTCCAATACACTGTACTTGCTGGGAACAGACGCCAGTGCTATTTGCACTGTGTATGGCAATGGGAGCGCAATAGTGACTCATCTTTCCAGAAAACAACTCTTGCTCATGGGACCAAAAACTGCAAGTGATTCAACTTCATTTAGGACTTGGAAACAAACGCTAGCTCGCCTTACAGGAAACACACTCTGCTTTTGAGAAAAGGGCACTCTTCTACTCCACTGTGTTTCCTATAGGGCCCAAACAGTGAGCTTGCTCAGAACAAAAGTACTGTGCTTCCTACACACACGGCCTTATCTAGTTCAATTCTGCTTAGGAAACTGACAAGAGCAGTAGATCCTCTTCAGTCCAATACACTGTACATGCAGGGAATAGACGCCAGTGTTATTTGCCCTGTGTATGACAATGGGAGTGCAATAGTGAATCTTCTTACCAGAGAACAACTCTTGCTCGTAAGACCAGAAACTGCATGTGATTTTACTTCATTTTGGACTGGGAAAAAAACGCTAGCTTGCCTTACAAGAAACACACTCTCCTTTTGAGAAAAGAGCACTCTTCTACTCTAATGTGTTTCCTATAGGGCCAGAAAAGTGAGCTTGCTCAGAACAAAAGAACTGTGCTTCCTACACACACCGACTATATCTCGTTCAACTCTGCTTAGGAAACTGACAAGAACAGTAGATCCTCTTCAGTCCAATACACTGTACTTGATGGTAACAGACGGGAGTGCTATTTGCACTGTGTGTGGCAATGGGAGCGCAATAGTGACTTTCCTTACCAGAAAACAACTCTTGCTTCGTAGGACCAGAAACTGCATGAGATTCAACTCCATTTAGAACTGGGAAACAAACGCTAGCTCGCCTTACAATAAACACACTCTGCTTTTGAGTAAAGACAACTCATCTACTCTACTGTGTTTCCTATGGGGTCCGAACAGTGAGCTTGCTCCGAACAAAAGAACCGTGCTTCCTACACACACGGGCCATATCTAGTTCAACTCTGCTTAGGAAACTGACAAGAACAGTAGCTCCTCTTCAGTCTAATACACTGTATTTGCTGGGAACAGACGCCAGTGCTATTTGCACTGTGTATGGGAATGGGAGCGCAATAGTGACTCTTCTTTCCAGAAAACAACTCTTGCTCATGGGACCAAAAACTGCATGTGATTCAACTCCATTTAGAACTGGGAAACAAACGCTAGTTCGCCTTACAAGAAACTCACTCTGCTTTTGAGAAAAGAGCACTCTTCTACTCTAATGTGTTTCCTATAGGGCCAGAAAAGTGAGCTTGCTCAGAAAAAAAGAACTGTGCTTCCTACACACACCGACTATATCTCGTTCAACTCTGCTTAGGAAACTGACAAGAACAGTAGCTCCTCTTCAGTCCAATACACTGTACTTGCTGGGAACAGACGCCAGTGCTATTTGTACTGTGTATGGCAATGGGAGCGCAATAGTGACTCTTCTTACCAGAAAACAACTCTTGCTCATAGGACCAAAAACTGCATGTGATTCAACTCCATTTAGGACTGGGAAACAAACGCTAGCTCGCCTTACAAGAAACACACTCTACTTTTGAGAAAAGGGCGCTCTTCTACTCTACTGTGATTCCTATAGGGCCAAAACAGTGAGCTTGCTCAGAACAAAAGAACTGTGCTTCCTACACACACGGCCTTATCTAGTTCAATTCTGCTTAGGAAACTGATAAGAACAGTAGATCCTCTTCAGTCCAATACACTGTACATGCAGAGAATAGACGCAACTGCTATTTGCCCTGTGTATGACAATGGGAGCACAATAGTGACTCTTCTTACCAGAGAACAACTCTTGCTCGTAGGACCAGAAACTGCATGTGATTTTACTCCATTTAGGACTTGGAAACAAACGCTAGCTTGCCTTACAAGAAACACACTCTGCTTTTGAGAAAAGAGCACTCTTCTACTCTACTGTGATTCCTATAGGGCCAGAAGAGTGAGCTTGCTCAGAACAAAAGAACTGTGCTTCCTACACACACCGACTATATTTAGTTCAACTCTGCTTAGGAAACTGACAAGAACAGTAGATACTCCTCAGTCGAATACACTGCACATGCTGGGAACAGACGCCAGTGCTATTTGCCCTGTGTATGGCAATGGGAGCGCAATAGTGACTTTCCTTACCAAAAAAAAAAACTCTTGCTCGTAGTACCAGAAACTGCATGGGATTCAACACCATTTAGGACTGGGAAACAAACACTAGCTCGCCATACAAGAAATACACTCTGCTTTTGAGAAAAGAGCACACTTCTACTCCACTGTGTTTCCTATGGGATCCGAACAGTGAGCTTGCTCAGAAAACAAAAGAACTGTGCTTCCTACACACACGGGCCATATCTAGTTCTACTCTGCTTAGGAAACTGACAAGAACAGTAGCTCCTCTTCAGTCCAATTCACTGTACATGCTGAGAACAGACGTGAGTGCTATTTGCTCTGTGTATGGGAATGGGAGCGCAATAGTGACTTTCCTTACAGAAAACAACTCTTACTCATGGGAAAAAACTTCATGTGATTCAACTCCTTTTAGGATTGGGAAACAAACGCTAGCTCTCCTTACAAGAAACACACTCTGCTTTTGAGAAAAGAGCACTCTTCTACTCTACTGCGTTTCCTACAGAGCCAAAACAGTGAGGTTGCTCAGAACAAAAGAACTGTGCTTCCTAGACACACGGCCATATCAGTTTCAATTCTGCTTAGGAAACTGACAAGAACAGTAGATCCTCTACAGTCTAATACACTGTACATGCTGGGAATAGACGCCAGAGATATTTGCCTTGTGTATGACAATGGGAGCGCAATAGTGACTCTTCTTACCAGAAAACAACTCTTGCTCGTAGGACCAGAAACTGCATGTGATTCAACTCCATTTAGGACTGGGAACAAACGCTAGCTCGCCTTACAAGAAACACACTCTGCTTTTGAGAAAAGAGCACTCTTCTACTCTAATGTGTTTCCGATATGGCCAGAACAGTGAGCTTGCTCAGAAAAAAGGAACTGTGCTTCCTACACACACGGGCCATATCTAGTTCAACTCTACTTAGGAAACTGAAAGAACAGTAGCTCCTCTTCTGTCCAATACACTGTACTTAATGGGAACAGATGCGAGTGTTATTTGCACTGTGTATGGCAATGGGAGCACAATAGTGACTTTCCTTACCAGAAAACAACTCTTGCTCGTAGGACCAAAAACTGCATGTGATTCAACTCCATTTAGGACTGAAAAATAAACGCTAGCTCGCCTTACAAGAAACACACTCTGCTTTTGAGAAAAGGGCACTCTTCTACTCTACTGTGTTTCTTATAGGTCCAAAACAGTGAGCTTGCTCAGAACAAAAGAACTCTGCTTCCTACACACACGGCCATATCTAGTTCAATTCTGCTTAGGAAACTGACAAGAACAGTAGATCCTCTTCAGTCCAATACACTGTACATGCTGGGAATAGACGCCAGTGCTATTTGCCCTGTGTATTAAAATAGGAGCGCAATAGTGACTCTTCTTACCAGAAAACAACTCTTGCTCGTAGGAACAGAAACTGCATGAGATTTTACTCCATTTAGGACTGGGAAACAAACGCTAGCTCGTCTTACAAGAAACACACTCTGCTTTTAGGAAAGGGCACTCTTCTACTCTAATGTGTTTCCTATAGGGCCAGAAAAATGAGCTTGCTCAGAACAAAAGAACTGTGCTTCCAACACACACCGACTATATTTAGTTCCATATGCTTAGGAAACTGACAAGAGTAGTAGATCCTCTTCAGTCCAATACACTGTACTTGCTGGGAACAGACGCGAGTGCTATTTGCCCTGTGTATGACAATGGGAGCGCAATAGTGACTCTTCTTACCAAAAAACAACTCTTGCTCGTAAAACCAGAAACTGCATGTGATTCAACTCCATTTAGGACTGGGAAACAAACGCTAACTCGCCTTACAAGAAACACACTCTGCTTTTGAGAAAAGAGCACTCTTCTACTCTACTGTGTTTCCTATGGAATCCGAACAGTGAGCTTGCTCAGAACAGAAGAAGTGTGCTTCCTACACACACGGGCCATATCCAGTTCAACTCTGCTTAGGAAACTGACAAGAACAGTAGCTCCTCTTCAGTCCAATACACTGTACTTGATGGTAACAGACGGGAGTGCTATTTGCACTGTGTGTGGCAATGGGAGCGCAATAGTGACTTTCCTTACCAGAAAACAACTCTTGCTTGTAGGACCAGAAACTTCATGAGATTCAACTCCATTTAGAACTGGGAAACAAACGCTAGCTCGCCTTACAATAAACACACTCTTCTTTTGAGAAAAGACAACTCATCTACTCTACTGTGTTTCCTATAGGGTCCGAACAGTGACCTTGCTTCGAACATAAGAACCGTGCTTCCTACACACATGGGCCATATCTAGTTCAACTCTGCTTAGGAAACTGACAAAAACGGTAGCTCCTCTTCAGTCCAATACACTGTACTTGCTGGGAACAGACGCCAGTGCTATTTGCACTGTGTATGGCAATGGGAGCGCAATAGTGACTCATCTTTCCAGAAAACAACTCTTGCTCATGGGACCAAAAACTGCAAGTGATTCAACTCCATTTAGGACTGGGAAACAAACGCTAGCTCTCCTTACAAGAAACACACTCTGCTTTTTAGAAAAGAGCACTCTTCTACTCTACTGCGTTTCCTACAGAGCCAAAACAGTGAGCTTGCTCAGAACAAAAGAACTGTGCTTCCTAGACACACGGCCATATCAGGTTCAATTCTGCTTAGGAAACTGACAAGAAGAGTAGATCCTCTACAGTCTAATACACTGTACATGCTGGGAATAGACGCCAGAGCTATTTGCCTTGTGTATGACAATGGGAGTGCAATAGTGACTCTTCTTACTAGAAAACAACTCTTGCTCGTAGGACCAGAAACTGCATGTGATTCAACTCCATTTAGGACTGGGAACAAACGCTAGCTCGCCTTACAAGAAACACACTCTGCTTTTGAGAAAAGAGCACTCTTCAACTCTAATGTGTTTCCTATAGGGCCAGAAAAGTGAGCTTGCTCAGAACAAAAGAACTGTGCTTCCTACACACACGGCCTTATCTAGTTCAATTCTGCTTAGGAAACTGATAAGAACAGTAGATCCTCTTCAGTCCAATACACTGTACATGCAGAGAATAGACGCAACTGCTATTTGCCCTGTGTATGACAATGGGAGCACAATAGTGACTCTTCTTACCAGAGAACAACTCTTGCTCGTAGGACCAGAAACTGCATGTGATTTTACTCCATTTAGGACTTGGAAACAAACGCTAGCTTGCCTTACAAGAAACACACTCTGCTTTTGAGAAAAGAGCACTCTTCTACTCTAATGTGATTCCTATAGGGCCAGAAGAATGAGCTTGCTCAGAACAAAAGAACTGTGCTTCCTACACACACCGACTATATTTAGTTCAACTCTGCTTAGGAAACTGACAAGAACAGTAGATACTCCTCAGTCGAATACACTGCACATGCTGGGAACAGACGCCAGTGCTATTTGCCCTGTGTATGGCAATGGGAGCGCAATAGTGACTTTCCTTACCAAAAAAAAAAACTCTTGCTCGTAGTACCAGAAACTGCATGGGATTCAACACCATTTAGGACTGGGAAACAAACACTAGCTCGCCATACAAGAAATACACTCTGCTTTTGAGAAAAGAGCACACTTCTACTCCACTGTGTTTCCTATGGGATCCGAACAGTGAGCTTGCTCAGAAAACAAAAGAACTGTGCTTCCTACACACACGGGCCATATCTAGTTCTACTCTGCTTAGGAAACTGACAAGAACAGTAGCTCCTCTTCAGTCCAATTCACTGTACATGCTGAGAACAGACGTGAGTGCTATTTGCTCTGTGTATGGGAATGGGGAGCGCAATAGTGACTTTCCTTACAGAAAACAACTCTTACTCATGGGAAAAAACTTCATGTGATTCAACTCCTTTTAGGATTGGGAAACAAACGCTAGCTCTCCTTACAAGAAACACACTCTGCTTTTGAGAAAAGAGCACTCTTCTACTCTACTGCGTTTCCTACAGAGCCAAAACAGTGAGGTTGCTCAGAACAAAAGAACTGTGCTTCCTAGACACACGGCCATATCAGTTTCAATTCTGCTTAGGAAACTGACAAGAACAGTAGATCCTCTACAGTCTAATACACTGTACATGCTGGGAATAGACGCCAGAGATATTTGCCTTGTGTATGACAATGGGAGCGCAATAGTGACTCTTCTTACCAGAAAACAACTCTTGCTCGTAGGACCAGAAACTGCATGTGATTCAACTCCATTTAGGACTGGGAACAAACGCTAGCTCGCCTTACAAGAAACACACTCTGCTTTTGAGAAAAGAGCACTCTTCTACTCTAATGTGTTTCCGATATGGCCAGAACAGTGAGCTTGCTCAGAAAAAAGGAACTGTGCTTCCTACACACACGGGCCATATCTAGTTCAACTCTACTTAGGAAACTGAAAGAACAGTAGCTCCTCTTCTGTCCAATACACTGTACTTAATGGGAACAGATGCGAGTGTTATTTGCACTGTGTATGGCAATGGGAGCACAATAGTGACTTTCCTTACCAGAAAACAACTCTTGCTCGTAGGACCAAAAACTGCATGTGATTCAACTCCATTTAGGACTGAAAAATAAACGCTAGCTCGCCTTACAAGAAACACACTCTGCTTTTGAGAAAAGGGCACTCTTCTACTCTACTGTGTTTCTTATAGGTCCAAAACAGTGAGCTTGCTCAGAACAAAAGAACTCTGCTTCCTACACACACGGCCATATCTAGTTCAATTCTGCTTAGGAAACTGACAAGAACAGTAGATCCTCTTCAGTCCAATACACTGTACATGCTGGGAATAGACGCCAGTGCTATTTGCCCTGTGTATTAAAATAGGAGCGCAATAGTGACTCTTCTTACCAGAAAACAACTCTTGCTCGTAGGAACAGAAACTGCATGAGATTTTACTCCATTTAGGACTGGGAAACAAACGCTAGCTCGTCTTACAAGAAACACACTCTGCTTTTAGGAAAGGGCACTCTTCTACTCTAATGTGTTTCCTATAGGGCCAGAAAAATGAGCTTGCTCAGAACAAAAGAACTGTGCTTCCAACACACACCGACTATATTTAGTTCCATATGCTTAGGAAACTGACAAGAGTAGTAGATCCTCTTCAGTCCAATACACTGTACTTGCTGGGAACAGACGCGAGTGCTATTTGCCCTGTGTATGACAATGGGAGCGCAATAGTGACTCTTCTTACCAAAAAACAACTCTTGCTCGTAAAACCAGAAACTGCATGTGATTCAACTCCATTTAGGACTGGGAAACAAACGCTAACTCGCCTTACAAGAAACACACTCTGCTTTTGAGAAAAGAGCACTCTTCTACTCTACTGTGTTTCCTATGGAATCCGAACAGTGAGCTTGCCCAGAACAGAAGAAGTGTGCTTCCTACACACACGGGCCATATCCAGTTCAACTCTGCTTAGGAAACTGACAAGAACAGTAGCTCCTCTTCAGTCCAATACACTGTACTTGATGGTAACAGACGGGAGTGCTATTTGCACTGTGTGTGGCAATGGGAGCGCAATAGTGACTTTCCTTACCAGAAAACAACTCTTGCTTGTAGGACCAGAAACTTCATGAGATTCAACTCCATTTAGAACTGGGAAACAAACGCTAGCTCGCCTTACAATAAACACACTCTTCTTTTGAGAAAAGACAACTCATCTACTCTACTGTGTTTCCTATAGGGTCCGAACAGTGACCTTGCTTCGAACATAAGAACCGTGCTTCCTACACACATGGGCCATATCTAGTTCAACTCTGCTTAGGAAACTGACAAAAACGGTAGCTCCTCTTCAGTCCAATACACTGTACTTGCTGGGAACAGACGCCAGTGCTATTTGCACTGTGTATGGCAATGGGAGCGCAATAGTGACTCATCTTTCCAGAAAACAACTCTTGCTCATGGGACCAAAAACTGCAAGTGATTCAACTCCATTTAGGACTGGGAAACAAACGCTAGCTCTCCTTACAAGAAACACACTCTGCTTTTTAGAAAAGAGCACTCTTCTACTCTACTGCGTTTCCTACAGAGCCAAAACAGTGAGCTTGCTCAGAACAAAAGAACTGTGCTTCCTAGACACACGGCCATATCAGGTTCAATTCTGCTTAGGAAACTGACAAGAACAGTAGATCCTCTACAGTCTAATACACTGTACATGCTGGGAATAGACGCCAGAGCTATTTGCCTTGTGTATGACAATGGGAGTGCAATAGTGACTCTTCTTACCAGAAAACAACTCTTGCTCGTAGGACCAGAAACTGCATGTGATTCAACTCCATTTAGGACTGGGAACAAACGCTAGCTCGCCTTACAAGAAACACACTCTGCTTTTGAGAAAAGAGCACTCTTCAACTCTAATGTGTTTCCTATAGGGCCAGAAAAGTGAGCTTGCTCAGAACAAAAGAACTGTGCTTCCAACACACACCGACTATATCTCGTTCAACTCTGCTTAGGAAACTGACAAGAACAGTAGCTCCTCTTCAGTCCAATACACTGTACTTGCTGGGAACAGACGCCAGTGCTATTTGTGCTGTGTATGGCAATGGGAGCGCAATAGTGACTCTTCTTACCAGAAAACAACTCTTACTCATAGGACCAAAAACTGCATGTGATTCAACTCCATTTAGGACTGGGAAACAAACGCAAGCTCGCCTTACAAGAAACACACTCTACTTTTGAGAAAAGGGCACTCTTCTACTCTACTGTGTTTCTTATAGGGCCAAAACAGTGAGCTTGCTCAGAACAAAAGAACTGTGCTTCCTACACACTCGGCCATATCTAGTTCAATTCTGCTTAGGAAACTGACAAGAACAGTAGATCCTCTTTAGTCCAATACACTGTACTTGCTGGGAATAGACGCCAGTGCTATTTGCCCTGTGTATTACAATAGGAGCGCAATAGTGACTCTTCTTACCAGAAAACAACTCTTGCTCGTAGGAACAGAAACTGCATGTGATTTTACTCCATTTATGACTGGGAAACAAACGCTAGCTCGTCTAACAAGAAACACACTCTGCTTTTAGGAAAGGGTACACTTCTACTCTAATGTGTTTCCTATAGGGCCAGAAGAGTGAGCTTGCTCATAACAAAAGAACTGTGCTTCCAACACACACCGACTATATTTAGTTCCATAAGCTTAGGAAACTGACAAGAATAGTAGATCCTCTTCAGTCCAATACACTGTACTTGCTGGGAACAGACACGAGTGCTATTTGCCCTGTGTATGACAATGGGAGCGCAATAGTGACTCTTCTTATCAGAAAACAACTCTTGCTAGTAGGACCAGAAACTGCATGGGATTCAACTCCGTTTCAGACTGGGAAACAAACACTAGCTCGCCTTACAAGAAACACACTCTGCTTTTGAGAAAAGAGCACTCTTCTACTCTAATGTGTTTCCGATAAGCCCAGAACAGTGAGCTTGCTCAGAAGAAAGGAACTGTGCTTCCTACACACAAGGGCCATATCTAGTTAAACTCTACTTAGGAAACTGAAAGAACAGTAGCTCCTCTTCAGTCCAATACACTGTACTTAATGGGAACAGATGCGAGTGTTATTTGCACTGTGTATGGCAATGGGAGCTCAATAGTGACTTTCCTTACCAGAAAACAACTCTTGCTCGTAGGACCAAAAACTGGATGTGATTCAACTCCATTTAGGACTGGGAAACAAACACTAGCTCGCCTTACAAGAAACACATTCTGCTTTTGAGTAAAGATCACTCTTCTACTCTACTGTGTTTCCTATAGGGCCAGAACAGTGAGCTTGCTCAGAACAAAAGAACTGTGCTTCCTACACACACGGCCATATCTAATTCAATTCTGCTTAGGAAACTGACAATAACAGTAGATCCTCCTCAGTCCAATACACTGTACATGCTGGGAACAGACGCCAGTGCTATTTGTAATTTGTATGACAATTGGAGCGCAATAGTGACTCTTCTTACCAGAAGACAACTCTTGCATGTAGGACCAGAAACTGCATGGGATTCAACTCCATTAAGGACTGGGAAACAAACATATACTCGCCTTATAAGAAACACACTCTGCTTTTGAGAAAAGAGCACTCTTCTACTCTACTGTGTTTCCTATGGGATCCGAACAGTGAGCTTGCTCAGAACAAAAGAACTGTGCTTCCTACACACACGGGCCATATCTAGTTCAACTCTGCTTAGGAAACTGACAAGAACAGTAGGTCCTCTTCAGTCCAATACACTGTACATGCTGGGAATAGACGCCAGTGCTATTTGCCCTGTGTATGACAATGGGAGCGCAATAGTGACTCTTCTTACCAGAAAACAACTCTTGCTCGTAAGACCAGAAACTTCATGTGATTTTACTCCATGTAGGACTGGGAAACAAATGCTAGCTTGCCTTACAAGAAACACACTCTGCTTTTGAGAAAAGAGCACTCTTCTACTCCAATGTGTTTCCTATAGGGCCAGAAGAGTGAGCTTGCTCAGAACAAAAGAACTGTGCTTCCTACACACACCGACTATATTTAGTTCAACTCTGCTTAGGAAACTCACAAGAACAGTAGATCCTCTTCAGTCCAATACACTGCACATGCTGGGAACAGACGCCAGTGCTATTTGCCCTGTGTATAGCAATGGGAGCGCAATAGTGACTCTTCTTTCCAGAAAACAACTCTTGCTCGTAGGACCAAAAACTGCATGTGATTCAACTCCATTTAGGACTGGGAAACAAACGCTAGCTCGCCTTACAAGAAAAACACTCTGCTTTTGAGAAAAGAGCACTCTTCTACTCTACTGTGTTTCCAATGGGATCCGAACAGTGAGCTTGCTCAGAACAGAAGAAGTGTGCTTCCTACACACACGGGCCATATCCAGTTCAACTCTGCTTAGGAAACTGACAAGAACAGTAGCTCCTCTTTAGTCCAATACACTGTACTTGCTGGGAACAGACCCAGTGCTATTTGTACTGTTTATGGCAATGGGAGCGCAATAGTGACTCTTCTTTCCATAAAACAACTCTTGCTCATAGGACCAAAAATTGCATGTGATTCAACTTCATTTAGGACTGTGAAACAAACGCTAGCTCGCCTTACAGGAAACACACTCTGCTTTTGAGAAAAGGGCACTCTTCTACTCCACTGTGTTTCCTATAGGGCCCAAACAGTGAGCTTGCTCAGAACAAAAGTACTGTGCTTCCTACACACACGGCCTTATCTAGTTCAATTCTGCTTAGGAAACTGACAAGAGCAGTAGATCCTCTTCAGTCCAATACACTGTACATGCAGGGAATAGACGCCAGTGCTATTTGCCCTGTGTATGACAATGGGAGTGCAATAGTGAATCTTCTTACCAGAGAACAACTCTTGCTCGTAAGACCAGAAACTGCATGTGATTTTACTCCATTTTGGACTGGGAAAAAAACGTTAGCTTGCCTTACAAGAAACACACTCTCCTTTTGAGAAAAGAGCACTCTTCTACTCTAATGTGTTTCCTATAGGGCCAGAAAAGTGAGCTTGCTCAGAACAAAAGAACTGTGCTTCCTACACACACCGACTATATCTCGTTCAACTCTGCTTAGGAAACTGACAAGAACAGTAGATCCTCTTCAGTCCAATACACTGTACTTGATGGTAACAGACGGGAGTGCTATTTGCACTGTGTGTGGCAATGGGAGCGCAATAGTGACTTTCCTTACCAGAAAACAACTCTTGCTTCGTAGGACCAGAAACTGCATGAGATTCAACTCCATTTAGAACTGGGAAACAAACGCTAGCTCGCCTTACAAGAAACACACTCTACTTTTGAGAAAAGGGCGCTCTTCTACACTACTGTGATTCCTATAGGGCCAAAACAGTGAGCTTGCTCAGAACAAAAGAACTGTGCTTCCTACACACGGCCTTATCTAGTTCAATTCTGCTTAGGAAACTGATAAGAACAGTAGATCCTCTTCAGTCCAATACACTGTACATGCAGAGAATAGACGCAACTGCTATTTGCCCTGTGTATGACAATGGGAGCGCAATAGTGACTCTTCTTACCAGAGAACAACTCTTGCTCGTAGGACCAGAAACTGCATGTGATTTTACTCCATTTAGGACTTGGAAACAAACGCTAGCTTGCCTTACAAGAAACACACTCTGCTTTTGAGAAAAGAGCACTCTTCTACTCTAATGTGATTCCTAAAGGGCCAGAAGAGTGAGCTTGCTCAGAACAAAAGAACTGTGCTTCCTACACACACCGACTATATTTAGTTCAACTCTGCTTAGGAAACTGACAAGAACAGTAGATACTCCTCAGTCGAATACACTGCACATGCTGGGAACAGACGCCAGTGCTATTTGCCCTGTGTATGGCAATGGGAGCGCAATAGTGACTTTCCTTACCAAAAAAAAAAAACTCTTGCTCGTAGTACCAGAAACTGCATGGGATTCAACACCATTTAGGACTGGGAAACAAACACTAGCTCGCCATACAAGAAATACACTCTGCTTTTGAGAAAAGAGCACACTTCTACTCTACTGTGTTTCCTATGGGATCCGAACAGTGAGCTTGCTCAGAAAACAAAAGAACTGTGCTTCCTACACACTCGGGCCATATCTAGTTCTACTCTGCTTAGGAAACTGACAAGAACAGTAGATCCTCTTCAGTCCAATTCACTGTACATGCTGGGAACAGACGTGAGTGCTATTTGCTCTGTGTATGGGAATGGGAGCGCAATAGTGACTTTCCTTACAGAAAACAACTCTTACTCATGGGACCAAAAACTTCATGTGATTCAACTCCTTTTAGGACTGGGAAACAAACGCTAGCTCTCCTTACAAGAAACACACTCTGCTTTTGAGAAAAGAGCACTCTTCTACTCTACTGCGTTTCCTACAGAGCCAAAACAGTGAGATTGCTCAGAACAAAAGAACTGTGCTTCCTAGACACACGGCCATATCAGTTTCAATTCTGCTTAGGAAACTGACAAGAACAGTAGATCCTCTACAGTCTAATACACTGTACATGCTGGGAATAGACGCCAGAGCTATTTGCCTTGTGTATGACAATGGGAGCGCAATAGTGACTCTTCTTACCAGAAAACAACTCTTGCTCGTAGGACCAGAAACTGCATGTGATTCAACTCCATTTAGGACTGGGAACAAACGCTAGCTCGCCTTACAAGAAACACACTCTGCTTTTGAGAAAAGAGCACTCTTCTACTCTAATGTGTTTCCGATAGGGCCAGAACAGTGAGCTTGCTCAGAAAAAAGGAACTGTGCTTCCTACACACACGGGCCATATCTAGTTCAACTCTACTTAGGAAACTGAAAGAACAGTAGCTCCTCTTCTGTCCAATACACTGTACTTAATGGGAACAGATGCGAGTGTTATTTGCACTGTGTATGGCAATGGGAGCACAATGGTGACTTTCCTTACCAGAAAACAACTCTTGCTCGTAGGACCAAAAACTGCATGTGATTCAACTCCATTTAGGACTGAAAAATAAACGCTAGCTCGCCTTACAAGAAACACACTCTGCTTTTGAGAAAAGGGCACTCTTCTACTCTACTGTGTTTCCTATAGGTCCAAAACAGTGAGCTTGCTCAGAACAAAAGAACTGTGCTTCCTACACACACGGCCATATCTAGTTCAATTCTGCTTAGGAAACTGACAAGAACAGTAGATCCTCTTCAGTCCAATACACTGTACATGCTGGGAATAGACGCCAGTGCTATTTGCCCTGTGTATTACAATAGGAGCGCAATAGTGACTCTTCTTACCAGAAAACAACTCTTGCTCGTAGGAACAGAAACTGCATGTGATTTTACTCCATTTAGGACTGGGAAACAAACGCTAGCTCGTCTTACAAGAAACACACTCTGCTTTTAGGAAAAGGCACTCTTCTACTCTAATGTGTTTCCTATAGGGCCAGAAAAGTGAGCTTGCTCAGAACAAAAGAACTGTGCTTCCAACACACACCGACTATATTTAGTTCCATATGCTTAGGAAACTGACAAGAGTAGTAGATCCTCTTCAGTCCAATACACTGTACTTGCTGGGAACAGACGCGAGTGCTATTTGCCCTGTGTATGACAATGGGAGCGCAATAGTGACTCTTCTTACCAGAAGACAACTCTTGCATGTAGGACCAGAAACTGCATGGGATTCAACTCCATTAAGGACTGGGAAACAAACACATACTCGCCTTATAAGAAACACACTCTGCTTTTGAGAAAAGAGCACTCTTCTACTCTACTGTGTTTCCTATGGGATCCGAACAGTGAGCTTGCTCAGAACAAAAGAACTGTGCTTCCTACACACACGGGCCATATCTAGTTCAACTCTGCTTAGGAAACTGACAAGAACAGTAGGTCCTCTTCAGTCCAATACACTGTACATGCTGGGAATAGACGCCAGTGCTATTTGCCCTGTGTATGACAATGGGAGCGCAATAGTGACTCTTCTTACCAGAAAACAACTCTTGCTCGTAAGACCAGAAACTTCATGTGATTTTACTCCATGTAGGACTGGGAAACAAATGCTAGCTTGCCTTACAAGAAACACACTCTGCTTTTGAGAAAAGAGCACTCTTCTACTCCAATGTGTTTCCTATAGGGCCAGAAGAGTGAGCTTGCTCAGAACAAAAGAACTGTGCTTCCTACACACACCGACTATATTTAGTTCAACTCTGCTTAGGAAACTCACAAGAACAGTAGATCCTCTTCAGTCCAATACACTGCACATGCTGGGAACAGACGCCAGTGCTATTTGCCCTGTGTATAGCAATGGGAGCGCAATAGTGACTCTTCTTTCCAGAAAACAACTCTTGCTCGTAGGACCAAAAACTGCATGTGATTCAACTCCATTTAGGACTGGGAAACAAACGCTAGCTCGCCTTACAAGAAAAACACTCTGCTTTTGAGAAAAGAGCACTCTTCTACTCTACTGTGTTTCCAATGGGATCCGAACAGTGAGCTTGCTCAGAACAGAAGAAGTGTGCTTCCTACACACACGGGCCATATCCAGTTCAACTCTGCTTAGGAAACTGACAAGAACAGTAGCTCCTCTTTAGTCCAATACACTGTACTTGCTGGGAACAGACCCAGTGCTATTTGTACTGTTTATGGCAATGGGAGCGCAATAGTGACTCTTCTTTCCATAAAACAACTCTTGCTCATAGGACCAAAAATTGCATGTGATTCAACTTCATTTAGGACTGTGAAACAAACGCTAGCTCGCCTTACAGGAAACACACTCTGCTTTTGAGAAAAGGGCACTCTTCTACTCCACTGTGTTTCCTATAGGGCCCAAACAGTGAGCTTGCTCAGAACAAAAGTACTGTGCTTCCTACACACACGGCCTTATCTAGTTCAATTCTGCTTAGGAAACTGACAAGAGCAGTAGATCCTCTTCAGTCCAATACACTGTACATGCAGGGAATAGACGCCAGTGCTATTTGCCCTGTGTATGACAATGGGAGTGCAATAGTGAATCTTCTTACCAGAGAACAACTCTTGCTCGTAAGACCAGAAACTGCATGTGATTTTACTCCATTTTGGACTGGGAAAAAAAGTTAGCTTGCCTTACAAGAAACACACTCTGCTTTTGAGAAAAGAGCACTCTTCTACTCTAATGTGATTCCTAAAGGGCCAGAAGAGTGAGCTTGCTCAGAACAAAAGAACTGTGCTTCCTACACACACCGACTATATTTAGTTCAACTCTGCTTAGGAAACTGACAAGAACAGTAGATACTCCTCAGTCGAATACACTGCACATGCTGGGAACAGACGCCAGTGCTATTTGCCCTGTGTATGGCAATGGGAGCGCAATAGTGACTTTCCTTACCAAAAAAAAAAAAACTCTTGCTCGTAGTACCAGAAACTGCATGGGATTCAACACCATTTAGGACTGGGAAACAAACACTAGCTCGCCATACAAGAAATACACTCTGCTTTTGAGAAAAGAGCACACTTCTACTCTACTGTGTTTCCTATGGGATCCGAACAGTGAGCTTGCTCAGAAAACAAAAGAACTGTGCTTCCTACACACTCGGGCCATATCTAGTTCTACTCTGCTTAGGAAACTGACAAGAACAGTAGATCCTCTTCAGTCCAATTCACTGTACATGCTGGGAACAGACGTGAGTGCTATTTGCTCTGTGTATGGGAATGGGAGCGCAATAGTGACTTTCCTTACAGAAAACAACTCTTACTCATGGGACCAAAAACTTCATGTGATTCAACTCCTTTTAGGACTGGGAAACAAACGCTAGCTCTCCTTACAAGAAACACACTCTGCTTTTGAGAAAAGAGCACTCTTCTACTCTACTGCGTTTCCTACAGAGCCAAAACAGTGAGATTGCTCAGAACAAAAGAACTGTGCTTCCTAGACACACGGCCATATCAGTTTCAATTCTGCTTAGGAAACTGACAAGAACAGTAGATCCTCTACAGTCTAATACACTGTACATGCTGGGAATAGACGCCAGAGCTATTTGCCTTGTGTATGACAATGGGAGCGCAATAGTGACTCTTCTTACCAGAAAACAACTCTTGCTCGTAGGACCAGAAACTGCATGTGATTCAACTCCATTTAGGACTGGGAACAAACGCTAGCTCGCCTTACAAGAAACACACTCTGCTTTTGAGAAAAGAGCACTCTTCTACTCTAATGTGTTTCCGATAGGGCCAGAACAGTGAGCTTGCTCAGAAAAAAGGAACTGTGCTTCCTACACACACGGGCCATATCTAGTTCAACTCTACTTAGGAAACTGAAAGAACAGTAGCTCCTCTTCTGTCCAATACACTGTACTTAATGGGAACAGATGCGAGTGTTATTTGCACTGTGTATGGCAATGGGAGCACAATGGTGACTTTCCTTACCAGAAAACAACTCTTGCTCGTAGGACCAAAAACTGCATGTGATTCAACTCCATTTAGGACTGAAAAATAAACGCTAGCTCGCCTTACAAGAAACACACTCTGCTTTTGAGAAAAGGGCACTCTTCTACTCTACTGTGTTTCCTATAGGTCCAAAACAGTGAGCTTGCTCAGAACAAAAGAACTGTGCTTCCTACACACACGGCCATATCTAGTTCAATTCTGCTTAGGAAACTGACAAGAACAGTAGATCCTCTTCAGTCCAATACACTGTACATGCTGGGAATAGACGCCAGTGCTATTTGCCCTGTGTATTACAATAGGAGCGCAATAGTGACTCTTCTTACCAGAAAACAACTCTTGCTCGTAGGAACAGAAACTGCATGTGATTTTACTCCATTTAGGACTGGGAAACAAACGCTAGCTCGTCTTACAAGAAACACACTCTGCTTTTAGGAAAAGGCACTCTTCTACTCTAATGTGTTTCCTATAGGGCCAGAAAAGTGAGCTTGCTCAGAACAAAAGAACTGTGCTTCCAACACACACCGACTATATTTAGTTCCATATGCTTAGGAAACTGACAAGAGTAGTAGATCCTCTTCAGTCCAATACACTGTACTTGCTGGGAACAGACGCGAGTGCTATTTGCCCTGTGTATGACAATGGGAGCGCAATAGTGACTCTTCTTACCAAAAAACAACTCTTGCTCGTAAAACCAGAAACTGCATGTGATTCAACTCCATTTAGGACTGGGAAACAAACGCTAACTCGCCTTACAAGAAACACACTCCGCTTTTGAGAAAAGAGCACTCTTCTACTCTACTGTGTTTCCTATGGGATCCGAACAGTGAGCTTGCTCAGAACAGAAGAAGTGTGCTTCCTACACACACGGGCCATATCCAGTTCAACTCTGCTTAGGAAACTGACAAGAACAGTAGCTCCTCTTCAGTCCAATACACTGTACTTGATGGTAACAGACGGGAGTGCTATTTGCACTGTGTGTGGCAATGGGAGCGCAATAGTGACTTTCCTTACCAGAAAACAACTCTTGCTTGTAGGACCAGAAACTGCATGAGATTCAACTCCATTTAGAACTGGGAAACAAACGCTAGCTCGCCTTACAATAAACACACTCTTCTTTTGAGAAAAGACAACTCATCTACTCTACTGTGTTTCCTATAGGGTCCGAACAGTGACCTTGCTTCGAAAATAAGAACCGTGCTTCCTAAACACATGGGCCATATCTAGTTCAACTCTGCTTAGGAAACTGACAAAAACGGTAGCTCCTCTTCAGTCCAATACACTGTACTTGCTGGGAACAGACGCCAGTGCTATTTGCACTGTGTATGGCAATGGGAGCACAATAGTGACTCATCTTTCCAGAAAACAACTCTTGCTCATGGGACCAAAAACTGCATGTGATTTAACTCCATTTAGGACTGGGAAACAAACGCTAGCTCTCCTTACAAGAAACACACTCTGCTTTTGAGAAAAGAGCACTCTTCTACTCTACTGCGTTTCCTACAGAGCCAAAACAGTGAGCTTGCTCAGAACAAAAGAACTGTGCTTCCTAGACACACGGCCATATCAGGTTCAATTCTGCTTAGGAAACTGACAAGAACAGTAGATCCTCTACAGTCTAATACACTGTACATGCTGGGAATAGACGCCAGAGCTATTTGCCTTGTGTATGACAATGGGAGTGCAATAGTGACTCTTCTTACCAGAAAACAACTCTTGCTCGTAGGACCAGAAACTGCATGTGATTCAACTCCATTTAGGACTGGGAACAAACGCTAGCTCGCCTTACAAGAAACACACTCTGCTTTTGAGAAAAGAGCACTCTTCTACTCTAATGTGTTTCCGATATGGCCAGAACAGTGAGCTTGCTCAGAAAAAAGGAACTGTGCTTCCTACACACACGGGCCATATCTAGTTCAACTCTACTTAGGAAACTGAAAGAACAGTAGCTCCTCTTCAGTCCAATACACTGTACTTAATGGGAACAGATGCGAGTGTTATTTGCACTGTGTATGGCAATGGGAGCACAATAGTGACTTTCCTTACCAGAAAACAACTCTTGCTCGTAGGACCAGAAACTGCATGTGATTCAACTCCATTTAGGACTGAAAAACAAACGCTAGCTCGCCTTACAAGAAACACACTCTGCTTTTGAGAAAAGGGCACTCTTCTACTCTACTGTGTTTCCTATAGGTCCAAAACAGTGAGCTTGCTCAGAACAAAAGAACTGTGCTTCCTACACACACGGCCATATCTAGTTCAATTCTGCTTAGGAAACTGACAAGAACAGTAGATCCTCTTCAGTCCAATACACTGTACATGCTGGGAATAGACGCCAGTGCTATTTGCCCTGTGTATTAAAATAGGAGCGCAATAGTGACTCTTCTTACCAGAAAACAACTCTTGCTCGTAGGACCAGAAACTGCATGTGATTTTACTCCATTTAGGACTGGGAAACAAACGCTAGCTCGTCTTACAAGAAACACACTCTGCTTTTAGGAAAGGGCACTCTTCTACTCTAATGTGTTTCCTATAGGGCCAGAAGAGTGAGCTTGCTCAGAACAAAAGAACTGTGCTTCCAACACACACCGACTATATTTAGTTCCATATGCTTAGGAAACTGACAAGAATAGTAGATCCTCTTCAGTCCAATACACTGTACTTGCTGGGAACAGACGTGAGTGCTATTTGCCCTGTGTATGACAATGGGAGCGCAATAGTGACTCTCCTTACCAAAAAACAACTCTTGCTCGTAAAACCAGAAACTGCATGTGATTCAACTCCATTTAGGACTGGGATACAAACGCTAACTCGCCTTACAAGAAACACACTCTGCTTTTGAGAAAAGAGCACTCTTCTACTCTACTGTGTTTCCTATGGGATCCGAACAGTGAGCTTGCTCAGAACAGAAGAAGTGTGCTTCCTACACACACGGGCCATATCCAGTTCAACTCTGCTTAGGAAACTGACAAGAACAGTAGCTCCTCTTCAGTCCAATACACTGTACTTGCTGGGAACAGACGCCAGTGCTATTTGCACTGTGTATGGCAATGGGAGCACAATAGTGACTCTTCTTACCGGAAAACAACTCTTGCTCGTAGGACCAGAAACTGCATGGGATTCAACACCATTTAGGACTGGGAAACAAACACTAGCTCGCCTTACAAGAAATACACTCTGCTTTTGAAAAAAGAGCACACTTCTACTCTACTGTGTTTCCTATAGGGTCCGAAGAGTGAGCTTGCTCAGAACAAAAGAACTGTGCTTCCTACACACACGGGCCATATCTATTCCAACTCTTCTTTGGAAACTGACAAGAACAGTAGATCCTCTTCAGTCCAATACACTGTACTTGATGGTAACAGACGGGAGTGCTATTTGCACTGTGTGTGGCAATGGGAGCGCAATAGTGACTTTCCTTACCAGAAAACAACTCTTGCTTGTAGGACCAGAAACCGCATGAGATTCAACTCCATTTAGAAGTGGGAAACAAACGCTAGCTCGCCTTACAATAAACACACTCTGCTTTTGAGAAAAGACAACTCATCTACTCTACTGTGTTTCCTATAGGGTCCGAACAGTGAGCTTGCTTCGAACAAAAGAACCGTGCTTCCTACACACACGGGCCATATCTAGTTCAACTCTGCTTAGGAAACTGACAAAAACGATAGCTCCTCTTCAGTCCAATACACTGTACTTGCTGGGAACAGACGCCAGTGCTATTTGCACTGTGTATGGCAATGGGAGCGCAATAGTGACTCATCTTTCCAGAAAACAACTCTTGCTCATGGGACCAAAAACTGCATGTGATTCAACTCCATTTAGGACTGGGAAACAAACGCTAGCTCGCCTTACAAGAAACTCACTCTGCTTTTGAGAAAAGAGCACTCTTCAACTCTAATGTGTTTCCTATAGGGCCAGAAAAGTGAGCTTGCTCAGAACAAAAGAACTGTGCTTCCTACACACACCGACTATATCTCGTTCAACTCTGCTTAGGAAACTGACAAGAACAGTAGATCCTCTTCAGTCCAATACACTGTACTTGCTGGGAACAGACGCCAGTGCTATTTGTGCTGTGTATGGCAATGGGAGCGCAATAGTGACTCTTCTTACCAGAAAACAACTCTTACTCATAGGACCAAAAACTGCATGTGATTCAACTCCATTTAGGACTGGGAAACAAACGCAAGCTCGCCTTACAAGAAACACACTCTACTTTTGAGAAAAGGGCACTCTTCTACTCTACTGTGTTTCTTATAGGGCCAAAACAGTGAGCTTGCTCAGAACAAAAGAACTGTGCTTCCTACACACTCGGCCATATCTAGTTCAATTCTGCTTAGGAAACTGACAAGAACAGTAGATCCTCTTCAGTCCAATACACTGTACTTGCTGGGAATAGACGCCAGTGCTATTTGCCCTGTGTATTACAATAGGAGCGCAATAGTGACTCTTCTTATCAGAAAACAACTCTTGCTCGTAAGAACAGAAACTGCATGTGATTTTACTCCATTTATGACTGGGAAACAAACGCTAGCTCGTCTAACAAGAAACACACTCTGCTTTTAGGAAAGGGTACTCTTCTACTCTAATGTGTTTCCTATAGGGCCAGAAGAGTGAGATTGCTCAGAACAAAAGAACTGTGCTTCCAACACACACCGACTATATTTAGTTCCATAAGCTTAGGAAACTGACAAGAATAGTAGATCCTCTTCAGTCCAATACACTGTACTTGCTGGGAACAGACACGAGTGCTATTTGCACTGTGTATGACAATGGGAGCGCAATAGTGACTCTTCTTATCAGAAAACAACTCTTGCTAGTAGACCCAGAAACTGCATGCGATTCAACTCCGTTTCAGACTGGGAAACAAACACTAGCTCGCCTTACAAGAAACACACTCTGCTTTTGATAAAAGAGCACTCTTCTACTCTAATGTGTTTCCGATAAGCACAGAACAGTGAGCTTGCTCAGAAGAAAGGAACTGTGCTTCCTACACACAAGGGACATATCTAGTTAAACTCTACTTAGGAAACTGAAAGAACAGTAGCTCCTCTTCAGTCCAATACACTGTACTTGCTGGGAACAGATGCGAGTGCTATTTGCACTGTGTATGGCAATAGGAGCACAATAGTGACTCTTCTTATCAGAAAACAACTCTTACTCATAGGACAAGAAACTGCATGGGATTCAACTCCATTTCTGACTGGGAAACAAACACTAGCTCGCCTTACAAGAATCACACTCTGCTTTTGAGAAAAGAGCACTCTTCTACTCTACTGTGTTTCCTATGGGATCCGAACAGTGAGCTTGCTCAGAACAAAAGAACTGTGCTTCCTACACACACGGGCCATATCTAGTTCAACTCTGCTTAGGAAACTGACAAGAACAGTAGGTCCTCTTCAGTCCAATACACTGTACATGCTGGGAACAGACGCCAGTGCTATTTGTAATTTGTATGACAATTGGAGCGCAATAGTGACTCTTCTTACCAGAAAACAACTCTTGCTCGTAAGACCAGAAACTTCATGTGATTTTACTCCATGTAGGACTGGGAAACAAATGCTAGCTTACCTTACAAGAAACACACTCTGCTTTTGAGAAAAGAGCACTCTTCTACTCCAATGTGTTTCCTATAGGGCCAGAAGAGTGAGCTTGCTCAGAACAAAAGAACTGTGCTTCCTACACACACCGACTATATTTAGTTCAACTCTGCTTAGGAAACTCACAAGAACAGTAGATCCTCTTCAGTCCAATACACTGCACATGCTGGGAACAGACGCCAGTGCTATTTGCCCTGTGTATAGCAATGGGAGCGCAATAGTGACTCTTCTTTCCAGAAAACAACTCTTGCTCGTAGGACCAAAAACTGCATGTGATTCAACTCCATTTAGGACTGGGAAACAAACGCTAGCTCGCGTTACAAGAAACACTCTCTGCTTTTGAGAAAAGAGCACTCTTCTACTCTACTGTGTTTCCAATGGGATCCCAACAGTGAGCTTGCTCAGAACAGAAGAAGTGTGCTTCCTACACACACGGGCCATATCCAGTTCAACTCTGCTTAGGAAACTGACAAGAACAGTAGCTCCTCTTTAGTCCAATACACTGTACTTGCTGGGAACAGACCCAGTGCTATTTGTACTGTGTGTGGCAATGGGAGCGCAATAGTGACTCTTCTTTCCATAAAACAACTCTTGCTCATAGGACCAAAAACTGCATGTGATTCAACTTCATTTAGGACTGGGAAACAAACGCTAGCTCGCCTTACAGGAAACACACTCTGCTTTTGAGAAAAGGGCACTCTTCTACTCCACAGTGTTTCCTATAGGGCCCAAACAGTGAGCTTGCTCAGAACAAAAGTACTGTGCTTCCTACACACACGGCCTTATCTAGTTCAATTCTGCTTAGGAAACTGACAAGAGCGGTAGATCCTCTTCAGTCCAATACACTGTACATGCAGGGAATAGACGCCAGTGCTATTTGCCCTGTGTATGACAATGGGAGTGCAATAGTGAATCTTCTTACCAGAGAACAACTCTTGCTCGTAAGACCAGAAACTGCAAGTGATTTTACTCCATTTTGGACTGGGAAAAAAACGCTAGCTTGCCTTACAAGAAACACACTCTCCTTTTGAGAAAAGAGCACTCTTCTACTCTAATGTGTTTCCTATAGGGCCAGAAAAGTGAGCTTGCTCAGAACAAAAGAACTGTGCTTCCTACACACACCGACTATATCTCGTTCAACTCTGCTTAGGAAACTGACAAGAACAGTAGATCCTCTTCAGTCCAATACACTGTACTTGATGGTAACAGACGGGAGTGCTATTTGCACTGTGTGTGGCAATGGGAGCGCAATAGTGACTTTCCTTACCAGAAAACAACTCTTGCTTCGTAGGACCAGAAACTGCATGAGATTCAACTCCATTTAGAACTGGGAAACAAACGCTAGTTCGCCTTACAAGAAACTCACTCTGCTTTTGAGAAAAGAGCACTCTTCTACTCTAATGTGTTTCCTATAGGGCCAGAAAAGTGAGCTTGCTCCGAACAAAAGAACCGTGCTTCCTACACACACGGGCCATATCTAGTTCAACTCTGCTTAGGAAACTGACAAGAACAGTAGCTCCTCTACAGTCTAATACACTGTATTTGCTGGGAACAGATGCCAGTGCTATTTGCACTGTGTATGGGAATGGGAGCGCAATAGTGACTCTACTTTCCAGAAAACAACTCTTGCTCATGGGACCAAAAACTGCATGTGATTCAACTCCATTTAGGACTGGGAAACAAACGCTAGTTCGCCTTACAAGAAACTCACTCTGCTTTTGAGAAAAGAGCACTCTTCTACTCTAATGTGTTTCCTATAGGGCCAGAAAAGTGAGCTTGCTCAGAACAAAAGAACTGTGCTTCCTACACACACCGACTATATCTCGTTCAACTCTGCTTAGGAAACTGACAAGAACAGTAGCTCCTCTTCAGTCCAATACACTGTACTTGCTGGGAACAGACGCCAGTGCTATTTGTACTGTGTATGGCAATGGGAGCGCAATAGTGACTCTTCTTACCAGAAAACAACTCTTGCTCATAGGACCAAAAACTGCATGTGATTCAACTCCATTTAGGACTGGGAAACAAACGCTAGCTCGCCTTACAAGAAACACACTCTACTTTTGAGAAAAGGGCGCTCTTCTACTCTACTGTGATTCCTATAGGGCCAAAACAGTGAGCTTGCTCAGAACAAAAGAACTGTGCTTCCTACACACACGGCCTTATCTAGTTCAATTCTGCTTAGGAAACTGATAAGAACAGTAGATCCTCTTCAGTCCAATACACTGTACATGCAGAGAATAGACGCAACTGCTATTTGCCCTGTGTATGACAATGGGAGCGCAATAGTGACTCTTCTTACCAGAGAACAACTCTTGCTCGTAGGACCAGAAACTGCATGTGATTTTACTCCATTTAGGACTTGGAAACAAACGCTAGCTTGCCTTACAAGAAACACACTCTGCTTTTGAGAAAAGAGCACTCTTCTACTCTAATGTGATTCCTATAGGGCCAGAAGAGTGAGCTTGCTCAGAACAAAAGAACTGTGCTTCCTACACACATCGACTATATTTAGTTCAACTCTGCTTAGGAAACTGACAAGAACAGTAGATACTCCTCAGTCCAATACACTGCACATGCTGGGAACAGACGCCAGTGCTATTTGCCCTGTGTATGGCAATGGGAGCGCAATAGTGACTTTCCTTACCAAAAAAAAAAACTCTTGCTCGTAGTACCAGAAACTGCATGGGATTCAACAACATTTAGGACTGGGAAACAAACACTAGCTCGCCATACAAGAAATACACTCTGCTTTTGAGAAAAGAGCACACTTCTACTCCACTGTGTTTCCTATGGGATCCGAACAGTGAGCTTGCTCAGAAAACAAAAGAACTGTGCTTCCTACACACGCGGGCCATATCTAGTTCTACTCTGCTTAGGAAACTGACAAGAAAAGTAGCTCCTCTTCAGTCCAATTCACTGTACATGCTGGGAACAGACGTGAGTGCTATTTGCTCTGTGTATGCGAATGGGAGCGCAATAGTGACTTTCCTTACAGAAAACAACTCTTACTCATGGGACCAAAAACTTCATGTGATTCAACTCCTTTTAGGACTGGGAAACAAACGCTAGCTCTCCTTACAAGAAACACACTCTGCTTTTGAGAAAAGAGCACTCTTCTACTCTACTGCGTTTCCTACAGAGCCAAAACAGTGAGGTTGCTCAGAACAAAAGAACTGTGCCTCCTAGACACACGGCCATATCAGTTTCAAATCTGCTTAGGAAACTGACAAGAACAGTAGATCCTCTACAGTCTAATACACTGTACATGCTGGGAATAGACGCCAGAGCTATTTGCCTTGTGTATGACAATGGGAGCGCAATAGTGACTCTTCTTACCAGAAAACAACTCTTGCTCGTAGGACCAGAAACTGCATGTGATTCAACTCCATTTAGGACTGGGAACAAACGCTAGCTCGCCTTACAAGAAACACACTCTGCTTTTGAGAAAAGAGCACTCTTCTACTCTAATGTGTTTCCGATAGGGCCAGAACAGTGAGCTTGCTCAGAAAAAAGGAACTGTGCTTCCTACACACACGGGCCATATCTAGTTCAACTCTACTTAGGAAACTGAAAGAACAGTAGCTCCTCTTCTGTCCAACACACTGTACTTATTGGGAACAGATGCGAGTGTTATTTGCACTGTGTATGGCAATGGGAGCACAATAGTGACTTTCCTTACCAGAAAACAACTCTTGCTCGTAGGACCAAAAACTGCATGTGATTCAACTCCATTTAGGACTGAAAAATAAACGCTAGCTCGCCTTACAAGAAACACACTCTGCTTTTGAGAAAAGGGCACTCTTCTACTCTACTGTGTTTCCTATAGGTCCAAAACAGTGAGCTTGCTCAGAACAAAAGAACTGTGCTTCCTACACACACGGCCATATCTAGTTCAATTCTGCTTAGGAAACTGACAAGAACAGTAGATCCTCTTCAGTCCAATACACTGTACATGCTGGGAATAGACGCCAGTGCTATTTGCCCTGTGTATTAAAATAGGAGCGCAATAGTGACTCTTCTTACCAGAAAACAACTCTTGCTCGTAGGAACAGAAACTGCATGTGATTTTACTCCATTTAGGACTGGGAAACAAACGCTAGCTCGTCTTACAAGAAACACACTCTGCTTTTAGGAAAGGGCACTCTTCTACTCTAATGTGTTTCATATAGGGCCAGAAAAGTGAGCTTGCTCAGAACAAAAGAACTGTGCTTCCAACACACACCGACTATATTTAGTTCCATATGCTTAGGAAACTGACAAGAGTAGTAGATCCTCTTCAGTCCAATACACTGTACTTGCTGGGAACAGACGCGAGTGCTATTTGCCCTGTGTATGACAATGGGAGCGCAATAGTGACTCTTCTTACCAAAAAACAACTCTTGCTTGTAAAACCAGAAACTGCATGGGATTCAACTCCATTTAGGACTGGGAAACAAACGCTAACTCGCCTTACAAGAAACACACTCTGCTTTTGAGAAAAGAGCACTCTTCTACTCTACTGTGTTTCCTATGGGATCCGAACAGTGAGCTTGCTCAGAACAGAAGAAGTGTGCTTCCTACACACACGGGCCATATCCAGTTCAACTCTGCTTAGGAAACTGACAAGAACAGTAGCTCCTCTTCAGTCCAATACACTGTACTTGATGGTAACAGACGGGAGTGCTATTTGCACTGTGTTTGGCAATGGGAGGGCAATAGTGACTTTCCTTACCAGAAAACAACTCTTGCTTGTAGGACCAGAAACTGCATGAGATTCAACTCCATTTAGAACTGGGAAACAAACGCTAGCTTGCCTTACAATAAACACACTCTGCTTTTGAGAAAAGACAACTCATCTACTCTACTGTGTTTCCTATAGGGTCCGAACAGTGACCTTGCTTCGAACATAAGAACCGTGCTTCCTACACACATGGGCCATATCTAGTTCAACTCTGCTTAGGAAACTGACAAAAACGGTAGCTCCTCTTCAGTCCAATACACTGTACTTGCTGGGAACAGACGCCAGTGCTATTTGCACTGTGTATGGCAATGGGAGCGCAATAGTGACTCACCTTTCCAGAAAACAACTCTTGCTCATGGGACCAAAAACTGCATGTGATTCAACTCCATTTAGGACTGGGAAACAAACGCTAGCTCTCCTTACAAGAAACACACTCTGCTTTTGAGAAAAGAGCACTCTTCTACTCTAATGTGTTTCCGATATGGCCAGAACAGTGAGCTTGCTCAGAAAAAAGGAACTGTGCTTCCTACACACACGGGCCATATCTAGTTCAACTCTACTAAGAAACTGAAAGAACAGTAGCTCCTCTTCAGTCCAATACACTGTACTTAATGGGAACAGATGCGAGTGTTATTTGCACTGTGTATGGCAATGGGAGCACAATAGTGACTTTCCTTACCAGAAAACAACTCTTGCTCGTAGGACCAGAAACTGCATGTGATTCAACTCCATTTAGGACTGAAAAACAAACGCTAGCTCGCCTTACAAGAAACACACTCTGCTTTTGAGAAAAGGGCACTCTTCTACTCTACTGTGTTTCCTATAGGTCCAAAACAGTGAGCTTGCTCAGAACAAAAGAACTGTGCTTCCTACACACACGGCCATATCTAGTTCAATTCTGCTTAGGAAACTGACAAGAACAGTAGATCCTCTTCAGTCCAATACACTGTACATGCTGGGAATAGACGCCAGTGCTATTTGCCCTGTGTATTAAAATAGGAGCGCAATAGTGACTCTTCTTACCAGAAAACAACTCTTGCTCGTAGGAACAGAAACTGCATGTGATTTTACTCCATTTAGGACTGGGAAACAAACGCTAGCTCGTCTTACAAGAAACACACTCTGCTTTTAGGAAAGGGCACTCTTCTACTCTAATGTGTTTCCTATAGGGCCAGAAGAGTGAGCTTGCTCAGAACAAAAGAACTGTGCTTCCAACACACACCGACTATATTTAGTTCCATATGCTTAGGAAACTGACAAGAATAGTAGATCCTCTTCAGTCCAATACACTGTACTTGCTGGGAACAGACGTGAGTGCTATTTGCCCTGTGTATGACAATGGGAGCGCAATAGTGACTCTTCTTACCAAAAAACAACTCTTGCTTGTAAAACCAGAAACTGCATGTGATTCAACTCCATTTAGGACTGGGATACAAACGCTAACTCGCCTTACAAGAAACACACTCTGCTTTTGAGAAAAGAGCACTCTTCTACTCTACTGTGTTTCCTATGGGATCCGAACAGTGAGCTTGCTCAGAACAGAAGAAGTGTGCTTCCTACACACACGGGCCATATCCAGTTCAACTCTGCTTAGGAAACTGACAAGAACAGTAGCTCCTCTTCAGTCCAATACACTGTACTTGCTGGGAACAGACGCCAGTGCTACTTGCACTGTGTATGGCAATGGGAGCACAATAGTGACTCTTCTTAACGGAAAACAACTCTTGCTCGTAGGACCAGAAACTGCATGGGATTCAACACCATTTAGGACTGGGAAACAAACACTAGCTCGCCTTACAAGAAATACACTCTGCTTTTGAAAAAAGAGCACACTTCTACTCTACTGTGTTTCCTATAGGGTCCGAAGAGTGAGCTTGCTCAGAACAAAAGAACTGTGCTTCCTACACACACGGGCCATATCTATTCCAACTCTTCTTTGGAAACTGACAAGAACAGTAGATCCTCTTCAGTCCAATACACTGTACTTGATGGTAACAGACGGGAGTGCTATTTGCACTGTGTGTGGCAATGGGAGCGCAATAGTGACTTTCCTTACCAGAAAACAACTCTTGCTTGTAGGACCAGAAACTGCATGAGATTCAACTCCATTTAGAACTGGGAAACAAACGCTAGCTCGCCTTACAATAAACACACTCTGCTTTTGAGAAAAGACAACTCATCTACTCTACTGTGTTTCCTATAGGGTCCGAACAGTGACCTTGCTTCGAACAAAAGAAACGTGCTTCCTACACACACGGGCCATATCTAGTTCAACTCTGCTTAGGAAACTGACAAAAACGGTAGCTCCTCTTCAGTCCAATACACTGTACTTGCTGGGAACAGACGCCAGTGCTATTTGCACTGTGTATGGCAATGGGAGCGCAATAGTGACTCATCTTTCCAGAAAACAACTCTTGCTCATGGGACCAAAAACTGCATGTGATTCAACTCCATTTAGGACTGGGAAACAAACGCTAGCTCGCCTTACAAGAAACTCACTCTGCTTTTGAGAAAAGAGCACTCTTCAACTCTAATGTGTTTCCTATAGGGCCAGAAAAGTGAGCTTGCTCAGAACAAAAGAACTGTGCTTCCTACACACACCGACTATATCTCGTTCAACTCTGCTTAGGAAACTGACAAGAACAGTAGCTCCTCTTCAGTCCAATACACTGTACTTGCTGGGAACAGACGCCAGTGCTATTTGTGCTGTGTATGGCAATGGGAGCGCAATAGTGACTCTTCTTACCAGAAAACAACTCTTACTCATAGGACCAAAAACTGCATGTGATTCAACTCCATTTAGGACTGGGAAACAAACGCAAGCTCGCCTTACAAGAAACACACTCTACTTTTGAGAAAAGGGCACTCTTCTACTCTATTGTGTTTCTTATAGGGCCAAAACAGTGAGCTTGCTCAGAACAAAAGAACTGTGCTTCCTACACACTCGGCCATATCTAGTTCAATTCTGCTTAGGAAACTGACAAGAACAGTAGATCCTCTTCAGTCCAATACACTGTACTTGCTGGGAATAGACGCCAGTTCTATTTGCCCTGTGTATTACAATAGGAGCGCAATAGTGACTCTTCTTACCAGAAAACAACTCTTGCTCGTAGGAACAGAAACTGCATGTGATTTTACTCCATTTATGACTGGGAAACAAACGCTAGCTCGTCTAACAAGAAACACACTCTGCTTTTAGGAAAGGGTACTTTTCTACTCTAATGTGTTTCCTATAGGGCCAGAAGAGTGAGCTTGCTCAGAACAAAAGAACTGTGCTTCCAACACACACCGACTATATTTAGTTCCATAAGCTTAGGAAACTGACAAGAATAGTAGATCCTCTTCAGTCCAATACACTGTACTTGCTGGGAACAGACACGAGTGCTATTTGCCCTGTGTATGACAATGGGAGCGCAATAGTGACTCTTCTTATCAGAAAACAACTCTTGCTAGTAGGACCAGAAACTGCATGGGATTCAACTCCGTTTCAGACTGGGAAACAAACACTAGCTCGCCTTACAAGAAACACACTCTGCTTGATAAAAGAGCACTCTTCTACTCTAATGTGTTTCCGATAAGCCCAGAACAGTGAGCTTGCTCAGAAGAAAGGAACTGTGCTTCCTACACACAAGGGCCATATCTAGTTAAACTCTACTTAGGAAACTGAAAGAACAGTAGCTCCTCTTCAGTCCAATACACTGTACTTAATGGGAACAGATGCGAGTGTTATTTGCACTGTGTATGGCAATGGGAGCTCAATAGTGACTTTCCTTACCAGAAAACAACTCTTGCTCGTAGGACCAAAAACTGGATGTGATTCAACTCCATTTAGTACTGGGAAACAAACACTAGCTCGCCTTACAAGAAACTCACTCTGCCTTTGAGAAAAGAGCACTCTTCAACTCTAATGTGTTTCCTATAGGGCCAGAAAAGTGAGCTTGCTCAGAACAAAAGAACTGTGCTTCCTACACACACCGACTATATCTCGTTCAACTCTGCTTAGGAAACTGACAAGAACAGTAGATCCTCTTCAGTCCAATACACTGTACTTGCTGGGAACAGACGCCAGTGCTATTTGTGCTGTGTATGGCAATGGGAGCGCAATAGTGACTCTTCTTACCAGAAAACAACTCTTACTCATAGGACCAAAAACTGCATGTGATTCAACTCCATTTAGGACTGGGAAACAAACGCAAGCTCGCCTTACAAGAAACACACTCTACTTTTGAGAAAAGGGCACTCTTCTACTCTACTGTGTTTCTTATAGGGCCAAAACAGTGAGCTTGCTCAGAACAAAAGAACTGTGCTTCCTGCACACTCGGCCATATCTAGTTCAATTCTGCTTAGGAAACTGACAAGAACAGTAGATCCTCTTCAGTCCAATACACTGTACTTGGTGGGAATAGACCCCAGTGCTATTTGCCCTGTGTATTACAATAGGAGCGCAATAGTGACTCTTCTTACCAGAAAACAACTCTTGCTCGTAGGAACAGAAACTGCATGTGATTTTACTCCATTTATGACTGGGAAACAAACGCTAGCTCGTCTAACAAGAAACACACTCTGCTTTTAGGAAAAGGTACTCTTCTACTCTAATGTGTTTCCTATAGGGCCAGAAGAGTGAGATTGCTCAGAACAAAAGAACTGTGCTTCCAACACACACCGACTATATTTAGTTCCATAAGCTTAGGAAACTGACAAGAATAGTAGATCCTCTTCAGTCCAATACACTGTACTTGCTGGGAACAGACACGAGTGCTATTTGCACTGTGTATGACAATAGGAGCGCAATAGTGACTCTTCTTACCAGAAAACAACTCTTGCTCGTAGGAACAGAAACTGCATGTGATTTTACTCCATTTATGACTGGGAAACCAACACTAGCTCGCCTTACAAGAAACACACTCTGCTTTTGATAAAAGAGCACTCTTCTACTCTAATGTGTTTCCGATAAGCCCAGAACAGTGAGCTTGCTCAGAAGAAAGGAACTGTGCTTCCTACACACAAGGGCCATATCTAGTTAAACTCTACTTAGGAAACTGAAAGAACAGTAGCTCCTCTTCAGTCCAATACACTGTACTTAATGGGAACAGATGCGAGTGTTATTTTCACTGTGTATGGCAATGGGAGCTCAATAGTGACTTTCCTTACCAGAAAACAACTCTTGCTCGTAGGACCAAAAACTGGATGTGATTCAACTCCATTTAGGACTGGGAAACAAACACTAGCTCGCCTTACAAGAAACACATTCTGCTTTTGAGTAAAGATCACTCTTCTACTCTACTGTGTTTCCTATAGGGCCAGAACAGTGAGCTTGCTCAGAACAAAAGAACTGTGCTTCCTACACACACGGCCATATCTAATTCAATTCTGCTTAGGAAACTGACAATAACAGTAGATCCTCCTCAGTCCAATACACTGTACATGCTGGGAACAGACGCCAGTGCTATTTGTAATTTGTATGACAATTGGAGCGCAATAGTGACTCTTCTTACCAGAAGACAACTCTTGCATGTAGGACCAGAAACTGCATGGGATTCAACTCCATTAAGGACTGGGAAACAAACACATACTCGCCTTATAAGAAACACACTCTGCTTTTGAGAAAAGAGCACTCTTCTACTCTACTGTGTTTCCTATGGGATCCGAACAGTGAGCTTGCTCAGAACAAAAGAACTGTGCTTCCTACACACACGGGCCATATCTAGTTCAACTCTGCTTAGGAAACTGACAAGAACAGTAGGTCCTCTTCAGTCCAATACACTGTACATGCTGGGAACAGACGCCAGTGCTATTTGTAATTTGTATGACAATTGGAGCGCAATAGTGACTCTTCTTACCAGAAAACAACTCTTGCTCGTAAGACCAGAAACTTCATGTGATTTTACTCCATGTAGGACTGGGAAACAAATGCTAGCTTACCTTACAAGAAACACACTCTGCTTTTGAGAAAAGAGCACTCTTCTACTCCAATGTGTTTCCTATAGGGCCAGAAGAGTGAGCTTGCTCAGAACAAAAGAACTGTGCTTCCTACACACACCGACTATATTTAGTTCAACTCTGCTTAGGAAACTCACAAGAACAGTAGATCCTCTTCAGTCCAATACACTGCACATGCTGGGAACAGACGCCAGTGCTATTTGCCCTGTGTATAGCAATGGGAGCGCAATAGTGACTCTTCTTTCCAGAAAACAACTCTTGCTTGTAGGACCAAAAACTGCATGTGATTCAACTCCATTTAGGACTGGGAAACAAACGCTAGCTCGCCTTACAAGAAACACACTCTGCTTTTGAGAAAAGAGCACTCTTCTACTCTACTGTGTTTCCAATGGGATCCCAAGAGTGAGCTTGCTCAGAACAGAAGAAGTGTGCTTCCTACACACACGGGCCATATCCAGTTCAACTCTGCTTAGGAAACTGACAAGAACAGTAGCTCCTCTTTAGTCCAATGCACTGTACTTGCTGGGAACAGACCCAGTGCTATTTGTACTGTGTGTGGCAATGGGAGCGCAATAGTGACTCTTCTTTCCATAAAACAACTCTTGCTCATAGGACCAAAAACTGCATGTGATTCAACTTCATTTAGGACTGGGAAACAAACGCTAGCTCGCCTTACAGGAAACACACTCTGCTTTTGAGAAAAGGGCACTCTTCTACTCCACAGTGTTTCCTATAGGGCCCAAACAGTGAGCTTGCTCAGAACAAAAGTACTGTGCTTCCTACACACACGGCCTTATCTAGTTCAATTCTGCTTAGGAAACTGACAAGAGCAGTAGATCCTCTTCAGTCCAATACACTGTACATGCAGGGAATAGACGCCAGTGCTATTTGCCCTGTGTATGACAATGGGAGTGCAATAGTGAATCTTCTTACCAGAGAACAACTCTTGCTCGTAAGACCAGAAACTGCATGTGATTTTACTCCATTTTGGACTGGGAAAAAAACGCTAGCTTGCCTTACAAGAAACACACTCTCCTTTTGAGAAAAGAGCACTCTTCTACTCTAATGTGTTTCCTATAGGGCCAGAAAAGTGAGCTTGCTCAGAACAAAAGAACTGTGCTTCCTACACACACCGACTATATCTCGTTCAACTCTGCTTAGGAAACTGACAAGAACAGTAGATCCTCTTCAGTCCAATACACTGTACTTGATGGTAACAGACGGGAGTGCTATTTGCACTGTGTGTGGCAATGGGAGCACAATAGTGACTTTCCTTACCAGAAAACAACTCTTGCTTCGTAGGACCAGAAACTGCATGAGATTCAACTCCATTTAGAACTGGGAAACAAACGCTAGCTTGCCTTACAATAAACACACTCTGCTTTTGAGTAAAGACAACTCATCTACTCTACTGTGTTTCCTATGGGGTCCGAACAGTGAGCTTGCTCCGAACAAAGAACCGTGCTTCCTACACACACGGGCCATATCTAGTTCAACTCTGCTTAGGAAACTGACAAGAACAGTCGCTCCTCTTCAGTCTAATACACTGTATTTGCTGGGAACAGATGCCAGTGCTATTTGCACTGTGTATGGGAATGGGAGCGCAATAGTGACTCTTCTTTCCAGAAAACAACTCTTGCTCATGGGACCAAAAACTGCATGTGATTCAACTCCATTTAGGACTGGGAAACAAACGCTAGTTCGCCTTACAAGAAACTCACTCTGCTTTTGAGAAAAGAGCACTCTTCTACTCTAATGTGTTTCCTATAGGGCCAGAAAAGTGAGCTTGATCAGAACAAAAGAACTGTGCTTCCTACACACACCGACTATATCTCATTCAACTCTGCTTAGGAAACTGACAAGAACAGTAGCTCCTCTTCAGTCCAATACACTGTACTTGCTGGGAACAGACGCCAGTGCTATTTGTACTGTGTATGGCAATGGGAGCGCAATAGTGACTCTTCTTACCAGAAAACAACTCTTGCTCATAGGACCAAAAACTGCATGTGATTCAACTCCATTTAGGACTGGGAAACAAACGCTAGCTCGCCTTACAAGAAACACACTCTACTTTTGAGAAAAGGGCGCTCTTCTACTCTGCTGTGATTCCTATAGGGCCAAAACAGTGAGCTTGCTCAGAACAAAAGAACTGTGCTTCCTACACACACGGCCTTATCTAGTTCAATTCTGCTTAGGAAACTGATATGAACAGTAGATCCTCTTCAGTCCAATACACTGTACATGCAGAGAATAGACGCAACTGCTATTTGCCCTGTGTATGACAATGGGAGCGCAATAGTGACTCTTCTTACCAGAGAACAACTCTTGCTCGTAGGACCAGAAACTGCATGTGATTTTACTCCATTTAGGACTTGGAAACAAACGCTAGCTTGCCTTACAAGAAACACACTCTGCTTTTGAGAAAAGAGCACTCTTCTACTCTAATGTGATTCCTATAGGGCCAGAAGAGTGAGCTTGCTCAGAACAAAAGAACTGTGCTTCCTACACACACCGACTATATTTAGTTCAACTCTGCTTAGGAAACTGACAAGAACAGTAGATACTCCTCAGTCCAATACACTGCACATGCTGGGAACAGACGCCAGTGCTATTTGCCCTGTGTATGGCAATGGGAGCGCAATAGTGACTTTCCTTACCAAAAAAAAAAACTCTTGCTCGTAGTACCAGAAACTGCATGGGATTCAACACCATTTAGGACTGGGAAACAAACACTAGCTCGCCATACAAGAAATACACTCTGCTTTTGAGAAAAGAGCACACTTCTACTCCACTGTGTTTCCTATGGGATCCGAACAGTGAGCTTGCTCAGAAAACAAAAGAACTGTGCTTCCTACACACACAGGCCATATCTAGTTCTACTCTGCTTAGGAAACTGACAAGAAAAGTAGCTCCTCTTCAGTCCAATTCACTGTACATGCTGGGAACAGACGTGAGTGCTATTTGCTCTGTGTATGCGAATGGGAGCGCAATAGTGACTTTCTTACAGAAAACAACTCTTACTCATGGGACCAAAAACTTCATGTGATTCAACTCCTTTTAGGACTGGGAAACAAACGCTAGCTCTCCTTACAAGAAACACACTCTGCTTTTGAGAAAAGAGCACTCTTCTACTCTACTGCGTTTCCTACAGAGCCAAAACAGTGAGGTTGCTCAGAACAAAAGAACTGTGCCTCCTAGACACACGGCCATATCAGTTTCAAATCTGCTTAGGAAACTGACAAGAACAGTAGATCCTCTACAGTCTAATACACTGTACATGCTGGGAATAGACGCCAGAGCTATTTGCCTTGTGTATGACAATGGGAGCGCAATAGTGACTCTTCTTACCAGAAAACAACTCTTGCTCGTAGGACCAGAAACTGCATGTGATTCAACTCCATTTAGGACTGGGAACAAACGCTAGCTCGCCTTACAAGAAACACACTCTGCTTTTGAGAAAAGAGCACTCTTCTACTCTAATGTGTTTCCGATAGGGCAAGAACAGTGAGCTTGCTCAGAAAAAAGGAACTGTGCTTCCTACACACACGGGCCATATCTAGTTCAACTCTACTTAGGAAACTGAAAGAACAGTAGCTCCTCTTCTGTCCAACACACTGTACTTAATGGGAACAGATGCGAGTGTTATTTGCACTGTGTATGGCAATGGAAGCACAATAGTGACTTTCCTTACCAGAAAACAACTCTTGCTCGTAGGACCAAAAACTGCATGTGATTCAACTCCATTTAGGACTGAAAAATAAACGCTAGCTCGCCTTACAAGAAACACACTCTGCTTTTGAGAAAAGGGCACTCTTCTACTCTACTGTGTTTCCTATAGGTCCAAAACAGTGAGCTTGCTCAGAACAAAAGAACTGTGCTTCCTACACACACGGCCATATCTAGTTCAATTCTGCTTAGGAAACTGACAAGAACAGTAGATCCTCTTCAGTCCAATACACTGTACATGCTGGGAATAGACGCCAGTGCTATTTGCCCTGTGTATTAAAATAGGAGCGCAATAGTGACTCTTCTTACCAGAAAACAACTCTTGCTCGTAGGAACAGAAACTGCATGTGATTTTACTCCATTTAGGACTGGGAAACAAACGCTAGCTCGTCTTACAAGAAACACACTCTGCTTTTAGGAAAGGGCACTCTTCTACTCTAATGTGTTTCATATAGGGCCAGAAAAGTGAGCTTGCTCAGAACAAAAGAACTGTGCTTCCAACACACACCGACTATATTTAGTTCCATATGCTTAGGAAACTGACAAGAGTAGTAGATCCTCTTCAGTCCAATACACTGTACTTGCTGGGAACAGACGCGAGTGCTATTTGCCCTGTGTATGACAATGGGAGCGCAATAGTGACTCTTCTTACCAAAAAACAACTCTTGCTTGTAAAACCAGAAACTGCATGGGATTCAACTCCATTTAGGACTGGGAAACAAACGCTAACTCGCCTTACAAGAAACACACTCTGCTTTTGAGAAAAGAGCACTCTTCTACTCTACTGTGTTTCCTATGGGATCCGAACAGTGAGCTTGCTCAGAACAGAAGAAGTGTGCTTCCTACACACACGGGCCATATCCAGTTCAACTCTGCTTAGGAAACTGACAAGAACAGTAGCTCCTCTTCAGTCCAATACACTGTACTTGATGGTAACAGACGGGAGTGCTATTTGCACTGTGTGTGGCAATGGGAGGGCAATAGTGACTTTCCTTACCAGAAAACAACTCTTGCTTGTAGGACCAGAAACTGCATGAGATTCAACTCCATTTAGAACTGGGAAACAAACGCTAGCTCGCCTTACAATAAACACACTCTGCTTTTGAGAAAAGACAACTCATCTACTCTACTGTGTTTCCTATAGGGTTCGAACAGTGACCTTGCTTCGAACATAAGAACCGTGCTTCCTACACACATGGGCCATATCTAGTTCAACTCTGCTTAGGAAACTGACACAAACGGTAGCTCCTCTTCAGTCCAATACACTGTACTTGCTGGGAACAGACGCCAGTGCTATTTGCACTGTGTATGGCAATGGGAGCGCAATAGTGACTCATCTTTCCAGAAAACAACTCTTGTTCATGGGACCAAAAACTGCATGTGATTCAACTCCATTTAGGACTGGGAAACAAACGCTAGCTCTCCTTACAAGAAACACACTCTGCTTTTGAGAAAAGAGCACTCTTCTACTCTACTGCGTTTCCTACAGAGCCAAAACAGTGAGCTTGCTCAGAACAAAAGAACTGTGCTTCCTAGACACACGGCCATATCAGGTTCAATTCTGCTTAGGAAACTGACAAGAACAGTAGATCCTCTACAGTCTAATACACTGTACATGCTGGGAATAGACGCCAGAGCTATTTGCCTTGTGTATGACAATGGGAGTGCAATAGTGACTCTTCTTACCAGAAAACAACTCTTGCTCGTAGGACCAGAAACTGCATGTGATTCAACTCCATTTAGGACTGGGAACAAACGCTAGCTCGCCTTACAAGAAACACACTCTGCTTTTGAGAAAAGAGCACTCTTCTACTCTAATGTGTTTCCGATATGGCCAGAACAGTGAGCTTGCTCAGAAAAAAGGAACTGTGCTTCCTACACACACGGGCCATATCTAGTTCAACTCTACTTAGGAAACTGAAAGAACAGTAGCTCCTCTTCAGTCCAATACACTGTACTTAATGGGAACAGATGCGAGTGTTATTTGCACTGTGTATGGCAATGGGAGCACAATAGTGACTTTCCTTACCAGAAAACAACTCTTGCTCGTAGGACCAGAAACTGCATGTGATTCAACTCCATTTAGGACTGAAAAACAAACGCTAGCTCGCCTTACAAGAAACACACTCTGCTTTTGAGAAAAGGGCACTCTTCTACTCTACTGTGTTTCCTATAGGTCCAAAACAGTGAGCTTGCTCAGAACAAAAGAACTGTGCTTCCTACACACACGGCCATATCTAGTTCAATTCTGCTTAGGAAACTGACAAGAACAGTAGATCCTCTTCAGTCCAATACACTGTACATGCTGGGAATAGACGCCAGTGCTATTTGCCCTGTGTATTAACATAGGAGCGCAATAGTGACTCTTCTTACCAGAAAACAACTCTTGCTCGTAGGACCAGAAACTGCATGTGATTTTACTCCATTTAGGACTGGGAAACAAACGCTAGCTCATCTTACAAGAAACACACTCTGCTTTTAGGAAAGGGCACTCTTCTACTCTAATGTGTTTCCTATAGGGCCAGAAGAGTGAGCTTGCTCAGAACAAAAGAACTGTGCTTCCAACACACACCGACTATATTTAGTTCCATATGCTTAGGAAACTGACAAGAATAGTAGATCCTCTTCAGTCCAATACACTGTACTTGCTGGGAACAACGTGAGTGCTATTTGCCCTGTGTATGACAATGGGAGCGCAATAGTGACTCTTCTTACCAAAAAACAACTCTTGCTTGTAAAACCAGAAAGTGCATGTGATTCAACTCCATTTAGGACTGGGATACAAACGCTAACTCGCCTTACAAGAAACACACTCTGCTTTTGAGAAAAGAGCACTCTTCTACTCTACTGTGTTTCCTATGGGATCCGAACAGTGAGCTTGCTCAGAACAGAAGAAGTGTGCTTCCTACACACACGGGCCATATCCAGTTCAACTCTGCTTAGGAAACTGACAAGAACAGTAGCTCCTCTTCAGTCCAATACACTGTACTTGCTGGGAACAGACGCCAGTGCTACTTGCACTGTGTATGGCAATGGGAGCACAATAGTGACTCTTCTTACCGGACAACAACTCTTGCTCGTAGGACCAGAAACTGCATGGGATTCAACACCATTTAGGACTGGGAAACAAACACTAGCTCGCCTTACAAGAAATACACTCTGCTTTTGAAAAAAGAGCACACTTCTACTCTACTGTGTTTCCTATAGGGTCCGAAGAGTGAGCTTGCTCAGAACAAAAGAACTGTGCTTCCTACACACACGGGCCATATCTATTCCAACTCTTCTTTGGAAACTGACAAGAACAATAGATCCTCTTCAGTCCAATACACTGTACTTGATGGTAACAGACGGGAGTGCTATTTGCACTGTGTGTGGCAATGGGAGCGCAATAGTGACTTTCCTTACCAGAAAACAACTCTTGCTTGTAGGACCAGAAACTGCATGAGATTCAACTCCATTTAGAACTGGGAAACAAACGCTAGCTCTCCTTACAATAAACACACTCTGCTTTTGAGAAAAGACAACTCATCTACTCTACTGTGTTTCCTATAGGGTCCGAACAGTGACCTTGCTTCGAACAAAAGAACCGTGCTTCCTACACACACGGGCCATATCTAGTTCAACTCTGCTTAGGAAACTGACAAAAACGGTAGCTCCTCTTCAGTCCAATACACTGTACTTGCTGGGAACAGACGCCAGTGCTATTTGCACTGTGTATGCGAATGGGAGCGCAATAGTGACTTTCCTTACAGAAAACAACTCTTACTCATGGGACCAAAAACTTCATGTGATTCAACTCCTTTTAGGACTGGGAAACAAACGCTAGCTCTCCTTACAAGAAACACACTCTGCTTTTGAGAAAAGAGCACTGTTCTACTCTACTGCGTTTCCTACAGAGCCAAAACAGTGAGGTTGCTCAGAACAAAAGAACTGTGCCTCCTAGACACACGGCCATATCAGTTTCAAATCTGCTTAGGAAACTGACAAGAACAGTAGATCCTCTACAGTCTAATACACTGTACATGCTGGGAATAGACGCCAGAGCTATTTGCCTTGTGTATGACAATGGGAGCGCAATAGTGACTCTTCTTACCAGAAAACAACTCTTGCTCGTAGGACCAGAAACTGCATGTGATTCAACTCCATTTAGGACTGGGAACAAACGCTAGCTCGCCTTACAAGAAACACACTCTGCTTTTGAGAAAAGAGCACTCTTCTACTCTAATGTGTTTCCGATAGGGCCAGAACAGTGAGCTTGCTCAGAAAAAAGGAACTGTGCTTCCTACACACACGGGCCATATCTAGTTCAACTCTACTTAGGAAACTGAAAGAACAGTAGCTCCTCTTCTGTCCAACACACTGTACTTAATGGGAACAGATGCGAGTGTTATTTGCACTGTGTATGGCAATGGGAGCACAATAGTGACTTTCCTTACCAGAAAACAACTCTTGCTCGTAGGACCAAAAACTGCATGTGATTCAACTCCATTTAGGACTGAAAAATAAACGCTAGCTCGCCTTACAAGAAACACACTCTGCTTTTGAGAAAAGGGCACTCTTCTACTCTACTGTGTTTCCTATAGGTCCAAAACAGTGAGCTTGCTCAGAACAAAAGAACTGTGCTTCCTACACACACGGCCATATCTAGTTCAATTCTGCTTAGGAAACTGACAAGAACAGTAGATCCTCTTCAGTCCAATACACTGTACATGCTGGGAATAGAAGCCAGTGCTATTTGCCCTGTGTATTAAAATAGGAGCGCAATAGTGACTCTTCTTACCAGAAAACAACTCTTGCTCGTAGGAACAGAAACTGCATGTGATTTTACTCCATTTAGGACTGGGAAACAAACGCTAGCTCGTCTTACAAGAAACACACTCTGCTTTTAGGAAAGGGCACTCTTCTACTCTAATGTGTTTCCTATAGGGCCAGAAAAGTGAGCTTGATCAGAACAAAAGAACTGTGCTTCCAACACACACCGACTATATTTAGTTCCATATGCTTAGGAAACTGACAAGAGTAGTAGATCCTCTTCAGTCCAATACACTGTACTTGCTGGGAACAGACGCGAGTGCTATTTGCCCTGTGTATGACAATGGGAGCGCAATAGTGACTCTTCTTACCAAAAAACAACTCTTGCTTGTAAAACCAGAAACTGCATGGGATTCAACTCCATTTAGGACTGGGAAACAAACGCTAACTCGCCTTACAAGAAACACACTCTGCTTTTGAGAAAAGAGCACTCTTCTACTCTACTGTGTTTCCTATGGGATCCGAACAGTGAGCTTGCTCAGAACAGAAGAAGTGTGCTTCCTACACACACGGGCCATATCCAGTTCAACTCTGCTTAGGAAACTGACAAGAACAGTAGCTCCTCTTCAGTCCAATACACTGTACTTAATGGGAACAGATGCGAGTGTTATTTGCACTGTGTATGGCAATGGGAGCTCAATAGTGACTTTCCTTACCAGAAAACAACTCTTGCTCGTAGGACCAAAAACTGGATGTGATTCAACTCCATTTAGGACTGGGAAACAAACACTAGCTCGCCTTACAAGAAACACATTCTGCTTTTGAGTAAAGATCACTCTTATACTCTACTGTTTTTCCTATAGGGCCAGAACAGTGAGCTTGCTCAGAACAAAAGAACTGTGCTTCCTACACACACGGCCATATCTAATTCAATTCTGCTTAGGAAACTGACAATAACAGTAGATCCTCCTCAGTCCAATATACTGTACATGCTGGGAACAGACGCCAGTGCTATTTGTAATTTGTATGACAATTGGAGCGCAATAGTGACTCTTCTTACCAGAAGACAACTCTTGCATGTAGGACCAGAAACTGCATGGGATTCAACTCCATTAAGGACTGGGAAGCAAACACATACTCGCCTTATAAGAAACACACTCTGCTTTTGAGAAAAGAGCACTCTTCTACTCTACTGTGTTTCCTATGGGATCCGAACAGTGTGCTTGCTCAGAACAAAAGAACTGTGCTTCCTACACACACGGGCCATATCTAGTTCAACTCTGCTTAGGAAACTGACAAGAACAGTAGGTCCTCTTCAGTCCAATACACTGTACATGCTGGGAATAGACGCCAGTGCTATTTGCCCTGTGTATGACAATGGGAGCGCAATAGTGACTCTTCTTACCAGAAAACAACTCTTGCTCGTAAGACCAGAAACTTCATGTGATTTCACTCCATGTAGGACTGGGAAACAAATGCTAGCTTGCCTTACAAGAAACACACTCTGCTTTTGAGAAAAGAGCACTCTTCTACTCCAATGTGTTTCCTATAGGGCCAGAAGAGTGAGCTTGCTCAGAACAAAAGAACTGTGCTTCCTACACACACCGACTATATTTAGTTCAACTCTGCTTAGGAAACTCACAAGAACAGTAGATCCTCTTCAGTCCAATACACTGCACATGCTGGGAACAGACGCCAGTGCTATTTGCCCTGTGTATAGCAATGGGAGCGCAATAGTGACTCTTCTTTCCAGGAAACAACTCTTGCTCGTAGGACCAAAAACTGCATGTGATTCAACTCCATTTAGGACTGGGAAACAAACGCTAGCTCGCCTTACAAGAAACACACTCTGCTTTTGAGAAAAGAGCACTCTTCTACTCTACTGTGTTTCCAATGGGATCCGAACAGTGAGCTTGCTCAGAACAGAAGAAGTGTGCTTCCTACACACACGGGCCATATCCAGTTCAACTCTGCTTAGGAAACTGACAAGAACAGTAGCTCCTCTTTAGTCCAATACACTGTACTTGCTGGGAACAGACCCAGTGCTATTTGTACTGTTTATGGCAATGGGAGCGCAATAGTGACTCTTCTTTCCATAAAACAACTCTTGCTCATAGGACCAAAAACTGCATGTGATTCAACTTCTTTTAGGACTGGGAAACAAACGCTAGCTCGCCTTACAGGAAACACACTCTGCTTTTGAGAAAAGGGCACTCTTCTACTCCACTGTGTTTCCTATAGGGCCCAAACAGTGAGCTTGCTCAGAACAAAAGTACTGTGCTTCCTACACACACGGCCTTATCTAGTTCAATTCTGCTTAGGAAACTGACAAGAGCAGTAGATCCTCTTCAGTCCAATACACTGTACATGCAGGGAATAGACGCCAGTGCTATTTGCCCTGTGTATGACAATGGGAGTGCAATAGTGAATCTTCTTACCAGAGAACAACTCTTGCTCGTAAGACCAGAAACTGCATGTGATTTTACTCCATTTTGGACTGGGAAAAAAACGCTAGCTTGCCTTACAAGAAACACACTCTCCTTTTGAGAAAAGAGCACTCTTCTACTCTAATGTGTTTCCTATAGGGCCAGAAAAGTGAGCTTGCTCAGAACAAAAGAACTGTGCTTCCTACACACACCGACTATATCTCGTTCAACTCTTCTTAGGAAACTGACAAGAACAGTAGATCCTCTTCAGTCCAATACACTGTACTTGATGGTAACAGACGGGAGTGCTATTTGCACTGTGTGTGGCAATGGGAGCGCAATAGTGACTTTCCTTACCAGAAAACAACTCTTGCTTCGTAGGACCAGAAACTGCATGAGATTCAACTCCATTTAGAACTGGGAAACAAACGCTAGCTCGCCTTACAATAAACACACTCTGCTTTTGAGTAAAGACAACTCATCTACTCTACTGTGTTTCCTATGGGGTCCGAACAGTGAGCTTGCTCCGAACAAAAGAACCGTGCTTCCTACACACACGGGCCATATCTAGTTCAACTCTGCTTAGGAAACTGACAAGAACAGTAGCTCCTCTTCAGTCTAATACACTGTATTTGCTGGGAACAGACGCCAGTGCTATTTACACTGTGTATGGGAATGGGAGCACAATAGTGACTCTTCTTTCCAGAAAACAACTCTTGCTCATGGGACCAAAAACTGCATGTGATTCAACTCCATTTAGGACTGGGAAACAAACGCTAGTTTGCCTTACAAGAAACTCACTCTGCTTTTGAGAAAAGAGCACTCTTCTACTCTAATGTGTTTCCTATAGGGCCAGAACAGTGAGCTTGCTCAGAACAAAAGAACTGTGCTTCCTACACACACCGACTATATCTCGTTCAACTCTGCTTAGGAAACTGACAAGAACAGTAGCTCCTCTTCAGTCCAATACAATGTACTTGCTGGGAACAGACGCCAGTGCTATTTGTACTGTGTATGGCAATGGGAGCGCAATAGTGACTCTTCTTACCAGAAAACAACTCTTGCTCATAGGACCAAAAACTGCATGTGATTCAACTCCATTTAGGACTGGGAAAAAAACGCTAGCTCGCCTTACAAGAAACACACTCTACTTTTGAGAAAAGGGCGCTCTTCTACTCTACTGTGATTCCTATAGGGCCAAAACAGTGAGCTTGCTCAGAACAAAATAACTGTGATTCCTACACACACGGCCTTATCTAGTTCAATTCTGCTTAGGAAACTGATATGAACAGTAGATCCTCTTCAGTCCAATACACTGTACATGCAGAGAATAGACGCAACTGCTATTTGCCCTGTGTATGACAATGGGAGCGCAATAGTGACTCTTCTTACCAGAGAACAACTCTTGCTCGTAGGACCAGAAACTGCATGTGATTTTACTCCATTTAGGACTTGGAAACAAACGCTAGCTTGCCTTACAAGAAACACACTCTGCTTTTGAGAAAAGAGCACTCTTCTACTCTAATGTGATTCCTATAGGGCCAGAAGAGTGAGCTTGCTCAGAACAAAAGAACTGTGCTTCCTACACACACCGACTATATTTAGTTCAACTCTGCTTAGGAAACTGACAAGAACAGTAGATACTCCTCAGTCCAATACACTGCACATGCTGGGAACAGACGCCAGTGCTATTTGCCCTGTGTATGGCAATGGGAGCGCAATAGTGACTTTCCTTACCAAAAAAAAAAAAACTCTTGCTCGTAGTACCAGAAACTGCATGGGATTCAACACCATTTAGGACTGGGAAACAAACACTAGCTCGCCATACAAGAAATACACTCTGCTTTTGAGTAAAGAGCACACTTCTACTCCACTGTGTTTCCTATGGGATCCGAACAGTGAGCTTGCTCAGAAAACAAAAGAACTGTGCTTCCTACACACACGGGCCATATCTAGTTCAACTCTGTGTAGGAAAC